>NW_027331998.1:1982331-2230601 GCF_048418815.1 Hemitrygon akajei
ATTGAGGTAGGCCTCTCGCTCTCGGGGGTCTCCCAGGTTGTTCTGCCCAATGAACAGTACTTGGGCACTGTTGATCATCTCCTCACACTCCTCATCTGAAAGGAGCCCGTTCACTGGAAGATTGAGAGAAGTGTTCAGTCAGAGCAGATCCAGAGACAGCAGACTCACACGGTGTGATGGGTGGTTGGGCTGGAGTGTTGGTGATGGTAAGCACGGGGACCCAGGCTGACCCCAGGTTCCCCTCCTGCCCATCGTTCCAGTAACCAGTCCCTCCCCCATCCACCACCAGACTCTCTGTGTAAGCACGGGGACCCAGGCTGACCCCAGGTTCCCCTCCTGCCCATCGTTCCAGTAACCAGTCCCTTCCCCCCATCCACCACCAGCCTCTCTGTGTAAGCACGGGGACCTAGGCTGACCCCAGGTTCCCCTCCTGCCCATCGTTCTAGTAACCAGTCCCTCCCCCATCCACCACCAGCCTCTCTGTGTAAGCACGGGGACCCAGGCTGACCCCAGGTTCCCCTACCGCCCATCGTTCCAGTAACCAGTCCCTCCCCCCACCCACCACCAGCCTCTCTGTGTAAGCACGGGGACCCAGGCTGACCCCAGGTTCCCCTCCTGCCCATCGTTCCAGTAACCAGTCCCTCCCCCATCCACCACCAGCCTCTCTGTGTAAGCACGGGAACCCAGGCTGACCCCAGGTTCCCCTCCTGCCCATCGTTCCAGTAACCAGTCCCTCCCCCATCCACCACCAGCCTCTCTGTGTAAGCACGGGGACCCAGGCTGACCCCAGGTTCCCCTCCTGCCCATCGTTCCAGTAACCAGTCCCTCCCCCATCCACCACCAGCCTCCCTGTGTAAGCACGGGGACCCAGGCTGACCCCAGGTTCCCCTCCTGCCCATCGTTCCAGTAACCAGTCCCTCCCCCATCCACCACCAGCCTCCCTGTGTAAGCACGGGGACCTAGGCTGACCCCAGGTTCCCCTCCTGCCCATCGTTCTAGTAACCAGTCCCTCCCCCATCCACCACCAGCCTCTCTGTGTAAGCACGGGGACCCAGGCTGACCCCAGGTTCCCCTACCGCCCATCGTTCCAGTAACCAGTCCCTCCCCCCACCCACCACCAGCCTCTCTGTGTAAGCACGGGGACCCAGGCTGACCCCAGGTTCCCCTCCTGCCCATCGTTCCAGTAACCAGTCCCTCCCCCATCCACCACCAGCCTCCCTGTGTAAGTACGGGGACCCAGGCTGACCCCAGGTTCCCCTCCTGCCCATCGTTCCAGTAACCAGTCCCTCCCCCATCCACCACCAGCCTCTCTGTGTAAGCACGGGGACCCAGGCTGACCCCAGGTTCCCCTCCTGCCCATCGTTCCAGTAACCAGTCCCTCCCCCATCCACCACCAGCCTCTCTGTGTAAGCACGGGGACCCAGGCTGACCCCAGGTTCCCCTCCTGCCCATCGTTCCAGTAACCAGTCTCTCCCCCATCCACCACCAGCCTCTCTGTGTAAGCACGGGGACTTAGGCTGACCCCAAGGGGTAAAACTAACCACATCTAGTGGAATGGATTGAAGAGAAATTTGACCCGAAGTCCTCATTGAAAGTTGGATACTGTGGGGGGGCTTCTACTCTCACAGGCAGGGAGAGTAATGACACCTAGAGAGGGATCTAGATCTTTGGGTGATAGAGCACTACAGTACAGAAACAAGCTCTTCAGTCCATCTAGTCCTTGCCAAACTATTATTTTGCTTCGTCCCATCTACCAGCACTGGGACTGTGTCCCTCCAAATCCCTCCCATCCATGTACTTATCCAAACTTGTGTTACATGTTGAAATCAAACCCAGATCCACCACTTCTGCTGGCAGCTCGTTGTAGACTCTCACTACCCTCCGAGTGAAGAAGGTCCCACTCAGGTTTCCCTCAAATATTTCACCTTTCACCCTTAACCCATGAACTCTAGTTCCAGTCCCACCCAACCTCAGTGGAAAAAGATTGTTTGCATTTACCCTCTCTGTACCCCTCACAATTTTGTATACCTCTATCAAATCTCCCCTCTGTCTCCTACATCCCCGGGAATAAACTCCTAACCTATCCAACCTTTCCCCAAAACTCTAGTCCTCAAGTCTTGGCTACATGCTTGTAAATTTTCTCTGCTCTCTTTCAATCTCATTGATATCTTTCCTGTAGGTAGGTGACCAGAACTGCATGCAATCTCCAAATTAATCCTCAACAACTTCTTATACAACTTCAGCATAGCATCTCAACACATGCAGTCAGGACTTTTATTTATGAAGGCCAATGTGCCAAAAGCTCGCTTTACAACCCTATCTACCTGTGGCACCACTTTCAAAGTGTTCTGGATCTGTATTCCCAGATTCCTCTGTTCTACCGCACCGTTCCCTGTGTGAGTCTGAGCCTGCTTTACATTCCCAAAGTGCGATCATGCTTGTCTGCATTAAATTCCATCTGCCATTTCCCCAGCTCATCCAGATCCTGCTGCAGATATTGATAGCCTTCCTCACGCCCACTATGCCCCCAGTGTTGGTGTCTTCCACACACTGGCCGAGTCAGTTTACCTTGGTCTCATACAGAACAGAGATCAGTACAGCACAGGAACAGGCCATTCGGCCCACAATGTTGTGCTGGACCAGCTAAAAAGTAAATCAAAAACACACAAAATCCAATCCCTCCTTCCCACACAATGTCCAAATCCCTCCATCTTCCTCACATCCATCTGTCAATCTAAATGTCCCCTAAAAGCCTCTAACGTATTTGCCTCTACCACTATACCAGACAGTGCATTCCAGGCATCCACCATTCTGAGTAAAAAAACGTTACCCCTCACATCCCCCTTGAATCTACCCCCTCTTGCCTTCAATGCATGCACTCTGGTATCAGATATTTCTGCCCTGGGAAACACCAAGACAGAGTAAGGACTCCTCCCGCACCCCCCCCCCCACCCCCCGGGCTGAAAGTGGTGGGGTTTGGGAGAGGGGAATGCCAGTCGCTCCATGCAGTCTCCAATCACCCAAAGGCCAGATGCATCAGAAAGGGTCCCTGTGATCAGGAGTACCTGACGGTCCCCTATCAGAACTCAGTGGTTACCTGGGACCATCTCAGAGGCTTCACATGTGGCATCCGTCGGCTTCTCCTGCCCAGCGTCGGGGCTTGTCCTCCTATCCGGATCTGGGACGAGAGAAGGTCCAGGTGAGAAATGGAGTTTTGAGGATAGGTCCAGGGCTGAGACTGATTCTTCCTGCTACATCCACACACCAGCCAGTTCTGTTCTTCTACCACACTCCCCCAGTCTCTCCACCAGGCTCAGTTCCATCGCTCTGACACACTGCACACACAGACTCCTTCCCAATTCCCCCATTTGCTCATCCCCAACCTCCTCCGTCATTCAGAAGGACAGGCTCGTAGGCAGAGGAAGTGGAGTGGCTCTCTTGGTAAAAACTAAAATCAAATCTTTAGAAACAGGTGAATAATATTGGAAGATGGTGAATCCTTGTGGGTTGAGTTTAGGAAATGCAAGGATAAAAAGACCCTGCTGGGAGTTATATACAGGATTCTCAACAGTAGCCAGGATGTGGGGTAGAGTTTACAACAGGAGATAGAAAAGGCAGGAAAAAAGAGCAAAGTTACGATAGTCATGGGGGATTTCAATATGCAGCAGATTAGGAAACTCAGATTGGTGCTGGATTCCAAGAGAAGGCATGAGAGTGGAGCTCGCCAAAGTTGATTGAAAGGGAATACTAGCAGGGATGACAGTAGAACAGCAATGGTTGGAATTTCTGGAGAAATTCAGAAGGTGCAGGATAGATAAATCCCAAAGAAAAAGTAGTCTTTTAAATGGAGGATGATGCAACTATGATGACAAGGGAAGTCAAAGTCAGCATAAAAGCAAAACAGAGGGTACATAATAGAGCAAGAATTAGTGGGAGGTTAGAGGATTAAGAAGCTCTTAAAAATCAATAGCAGGTGACTGAAAAAACAATATGCAGAGAAAAGATGAAATATGAAAGTAAGCCAGCCAATAATATAAAAGAGAATGCAAAAAAGTTTTTTCAGATATATCAAGAGTAAAAGAGAGGTGATAGTAGATATCGGATCGATGGAAAATGATACTGGAGAAGTAGTAATGGGGGGCAAAAAATGGTGGATAAATTTAGTAAATGTCTTCAAGTTTACGTTCTAGTTCAGTTTATTGTCATTCAACAGTACACATTTAGCACCAAACGAAACACAGTACATATAAAACACACACATCATAGAGCCATAGAACATTACAGCACAGAAACAGGCCTTTTGGCCCTTCTTGGCTGTGCCGAACCATTTTTCTGCCTAGTCCCACTGACCTGCACCTGGACCATATCCCTCCATACACCTCTCATCCATGTACCTGCCCAAGTTTTTCTTAAATGTTAAAAGTGAGCCCGCATTTACCACTTCGTCTGGCAACTCATTCCACACTCCCACCACTCTCTGTGTGAAGAAGCCCCCACCCAATGTTTCCCTTTAAACTTTCGCCCCTTCATCCCATGTCCTCTGTTTTTTTCTCCCCTAGCCTCAGTGGAAAAAGCCTGCTTGCATTCACTCTATCGATACCCATCATAATTTTATATACTTCTATCAAATCTCTCCTCATTCTTCTACACTCCAGGGAATAAAGTCCTAACCTATTCAACCTTTCCCTGTAACTCAGTTTCTCAAGTCCTGGCAACATCCTTGTAAACCTTCTCTGCACTCTTTCAACCTTATTAATATCCTTCCTGTAATTCGGTGACCAAAACTGCACACAATACTCCTAATTCTTCCTCACCAATGTCTTATACAACCTCACCATTACATTCCAACTCTTATACTCAATACTTTGATTAATAAAGGCCAATGTACCAAAAGCTCTCTTTAATATCCTATCTACCTGTGACGCCACTTTTAGGGTATTTTGTATCTGTATTCCCAGATCCCTCTGTTCTACTGCAGTCCTCAGTGTCCTACCATTTACCTTGTATGTTCTACCTTGGTTTTTCCTTCCAAAATGCAATACCTCACACTTGTCTGTATTAAACTCCATCTGCCATTTTTTAGCCCATTTTTCCAGCTGGTCCAAATACAAGCTTTGAAAACCTTGCTCACTGTCCACTACACCTCCAATCTTTGTATCATCAGCAAATTTGCTGATCCAATTTACCACATTATCATCCAGATCATTGATATAGATGACAAATAACAAAGAAACCAGCACTGATCCCTGTGGCGCACCACTAGTCACAGGCCTCCACTCAGAGTAGCAATCCTCCACTACCACTCTCTGGCTTCTTCCATTGAGCCAATGTCTAATCCAATTTACTACCTCACCATGTATACCTAGCGACTGAATCTTCCTAACTAACCTCCCATGTGGGACCTTGTCAAAGGCCTTACTGACGTCCATGTAGACAACATCCACTGCCTTCCCTTCATCCACTTTCCTGGCTACCAACTCGAAAAACTCCAATAGATTTGTTAAACATGACCTACCACGCACAAAGCTGTGTTGACTCTCCCTAATAAGTCCTTGTCCATCCAAATACTTGTAGATCCTATCTCTTAGTACTCCTTCCAATAATTTACCTAATACTGACGTCAAACTTACCAGCCTATAATTTCCCAGATTACTTTTAGAGCCTTTTTTAAACAACGGAACAACATGAGCTATCCTCCTCCGGCACCTCACCCACAGATACCGACATTTTAAATATATCTGCCAGGGCCCCTGCAATTTCAACACTAGTCTCCCTCAAGGTCCAAGGGATTTAATCTGTCAGGTCCTGGGGATTTATCTACTCCGATTTGCCTCAAGATAGCAAGCACCTCCTCCTCTTCGATCTGTATAGGTTCCATGACCTCACTACTTGTTTGCCTTATTTCCATTGACTCTATGCCAGTTTCCTTAGTAAATACAGACGCAAAAAAAAGCTTCTAAGATCTCCCCCATTTCTTTTGGTTCCATACATAGCCGACCACTCTGATCTTCAAGAGGACCAATTTTATCCCTTATTATTCTTTTGCTCTTAATATACCTCTAGAAGCTCTTTGGATTATCCTTCACCTTGACTGCCAAAGCTACCTCATGTCTTCTTTTAGCCCTCCTGATTTCTTTCTTAAGTATTTTTTTGCACTTTTTGTACTCCTCAAGTACCTTATTTGCTCCCTGTTTCCGATACATGTCACACATCTCTCTTCTTCTTTATCAGAGTTCTAATATCCCTAGAGAACCAAGGTTCCTTATTCTTATTCACTTTGCCTTTCATCCTGACAGGAACATACACTCTCAAAATTTCTCCTTTGAAGGCCTCCCACTTCCCAACGACATCCTTGCCAGAGAACAACCTGTCCCAATCTACGCTTTTTAGATCCTTTCTCATTTCTTCAAATTTGGCCTTTTTCCAGTTTAGAACCTCAACCCGAGGACCAGATCTACCTTTATCCATGATCAAGTTGAAACTAATGGTGTTATGATCACTGGAACCAAAGCGTTCCCCTATACATACTTCCGTTACCTGTCCTAACTCGTTTCCTAATAGGTGATCTAGTATTGCACCCTCTCTAGTTGGTAACTCTATATATTGATTGAGAAAACTTCACTGAACACATTTTTCAAACTCTAACCCATCTAGACCTTTAACAATATGGGAGTCCCAATCAATATGTGGAAAATTAAAATCCCCTACTATCACAACTTATGTTTCCTGCAGTTGTCTGCCATCTCTCTGCAGATTTGCTCCTCCAATTCTCGCTGACTATTGGGTGGTCTATAATACAAATTAATATACAACACACACAAAATGCTGGTGGAACACAGCAGGCCAGGCAGCATCCACAAGGAGAAGCACTGTCGACGTTTCGGGCCGAGACCTTTCATCGGGACTAACTGAAAGGAAAGATAGTAAGAGATTTGAAAGTAGTGGGGGGAGGGGGAAATGCGAATTGATAAGAGAAGACCGGAGGGGGTGGGATGAAGATGAGAGCTGAAAAGGTGATTGGCAAAAGGGATACTGAGCTGGAGAAGGGAGAGGATCATGGGACGGGATCGTGATCGGGATCGAGAAGCTAGACTGGACTGCCAACACAGATGCCTTGTGCAGGAAGGCACAGAGTCGACTGTACTTCCTTAGAAGGTTGGCGTCATTCAATGTCTGCAGTGAGATGCTGAAGATGTTCTATAGGTCAGTTGTTGAGAGCGCCCTCTTCTTTGTGGTGGCGTGTTGGGGAGGAAGCATTAAGAAGAAGGACGCCTCACGTCTTAATAAGCTGATAAGGAAGGCGGGCTCTGTCGTGGGCAAAGTACTGGAGAGTTTAACATCGGTAGCTGAGCGAAGGGCGCTGAGTAGGCTACGGTCAATTATGGAAAACCCTGAACATCCTCTACATAGCACCATCCAGAGACAGAGAAGCAGTTTCAGCGACAGGTTACTGTCGATGCAATGCTCCTCAGACAGGATGAAGAGGTCAATACTCCCCAATGCCATTAGGCTTTACAATTCAACTGCCAGGACTTAAGAACTTTTTTTTTAAAGCTATTATTAATGCTTTTTGAGTTAGTGATTTAGATGCATATCATATTATTACTGAGTTAAGTATTGTATGTAATGAGTTTTTGCTACAACAAGTGTATGGGACATTGGAAAAAATGTTGAATTTCCCCATGGGGATGAATAAAGTATCTATCTATCTATCTATCTAAATTATAGGCCAGGTAGCCTGACTTCATTGTCAGGGAAAATGTTGGAGTCCATGATTAAAAATGAGGTCTCAGGATACTTGGAGGCACATGATAAAATAGGCCATAGTCAGCATCGTTTCTGTTGGAATTCTTTGAGGAAATAACAAGCAGGATAGACAAATGAGAATTAGTGGATGTTGTGTATTTGGATCTTCAGAAGACCTTTGACAAGTTGCTGCACATGATGCCACTAAACAAGAGCCCATGATAGTACAGGAAAGATACGAGTAGTTAGAAGATTGGCTGACTGACAGAAGGAAAGAGTGGGATTCAAGGCCTTTTCTGGTTGGCTGTCGATGACTGCTGGTGTTCCATAGGGTTCGATATTGGGACGGCTTCTCTACAAGCCATGTACCTGTTCTCTATCTGCATTCTATTCTTAGTTTCGTGTTTATTATGGTAACTAGTCACATGAGTGGGGATGGGGTAAAAGTGAAGGGAATAAGTTCCGCCTGCATGGTTTGTTCATTGCAGTTTGTCGCATCTTTTGTTGATCACTCGATAAAGCTCAATCACGCTGAGCTTACACTTAGGTACACTTAAGTTTAATTGCCTCAAGACTGCATGTTTGCTAATTGCTAATAAAGGATTGAATACACATCCTCAACATTTGAAGCAATAATTATTGGAGTGAGGATGTGTCATGGAAGTATAACAAATGTGTAGGGTCACTGGCAGCAGCAATTGCTTTTGATTTGGTTTGATTTGGCTGTGACAACTCCTTTCCACATTATATGTCAATGCTATGGATGACAGAATAGATGGCTTTGTGGTCAAGAGCGTTTATCGGACCCTTATTTGAGAAAGGATGTGCTGGCATTGCAGGTGGTCCAGAGGAGGTTGATGAGAATGATCCCGGGATTGAAAAGGTAAAAGTATTAGGAGTGTTTGGTGGCTCTGGGCCTGTACTCACTGGAGTTTAGAAGAATGAGGGGGGATCTCATTGTATATGAGGAGTGTTTGATGTCTCTGGGTCTGTACTCGCTGGAGTTTAGAAGAATGAGGGGGGATCTCATTGTATGAGGAGTGTTTGATGTCTCTGGGCCTGTACCCACTGGAGTTTAGAAGAATGAGGGGGGATCTCATTGTATGAGGAGTGTTTGATGTCTCTGGGCCTGTACCCACTGGAGTTTAGAAGAATGAGGGGGGATCTCATTGTATGAGGAGTATTTGATGTCTCTGGGCCTGTACCCACTGGAGTTTAGAAGAATGAGGGGGGATCTCATTGTATGAGGAGTGTTTGATGTCTCTGGGCCTGTACTCGCTGGAGTTTAGAACAATGAGGGGGGGGATCTCATTGTATGAGGAGTGTTTGATGTCTCTGGGCCTGTACTCACTGGAGTTTAGAGAATGAGTGCAGGTCTCATTGAAGCCTATCGAATACTGAAAGATCGATATGGAGTGGACATGGAGACAATGTTTTCTATAGTGGGGGAGTCTGGGACCAGAGTGGGCACCGCCTCAGAATAGAAGGACGTTCCTTTAGAACACAAGTGAGCAGGAATTTTATTACCAAAGAGTGGTGAATCTATGGAATTTATTGCCACAGGCGGCTGTGGAGGCCAAGTCATTGGGTTCTTGGTCAGTAAAGGCATCAAAAGTTACAGAAGGCAGGAGAACGGAGACGAGAGGAATAGTACATGCAATGTGATGGAATGGCGGAGTAGACCCAATGGACTGAATGGCCTAATGCTGCTCATGGATCTGATGGTCTTTTCCCTTTCCATTTGTGTCCATCTCCCCACTTTCGGAAAAGGGACCTCAATGCACGACTAAGAATTGTCCAGACAGGGGACGAGCCACTGACACCGATGATCCCCACCCCACGGGAAACCACATCCAACAGGGGAGACGATGCACGACTGAGAATTGTCCAGACAGGGGACGAGCCACTGACACTGATGATCCCCACCCCACGGGAAACCACATCCAACAGGGGAGACGATGCACGACTGAGAATTGTCCAGACAGGGGACGAGCCACTGACACCGATGATCCCCACCCCACGGGAAACCACATCCAACAGGGGAGACGATGCACGACTGAGAATTGTCCAGACAGGGGACGAGCCACTGACACCGGTGATCCCCACCCCACGGGAAATCACATCCAACAGAGGAGACGATGCAGGACTGAGAATTGTCCAGACAGGGGACGAGCCACTGACACCGGTGCTCCCCACCCCACGGGAAACCACATCCAACAGGGGAGACGATGGACGACTGAGAATTGTCCAGACAGGGGACGAGCCACTGACACCGGTGATCCCCACCCCACGGGAAACCACATCCAACAGGGGAGGCGATAGACACGAGCTACAAGGACATCCAGTGAGAGAGGTTGTCCATTCCCCACAGAAACAAGGTCTTGGTACCTGAGGATGTATCTCCTGCTGGGACAGGGGGCAGTTCCCGGCTGAGTTCACCAGTAGATGATCCTTTGGCTTGTTCCTCTGTGGAATTCCAGTGAACTGGAATAAAGGACCACAGACGTGGGAGGGAGATGGAGAGGAGACACCAAACTTGGTGATCAATCCAGGACAGAGGGGGAGAAACCAAAACCATTTGGTGTGCCTTCACCGATTCGCTCTCTCAAACCTCCGTCACTCCACGTGACTCCCCTCAGTGGGAGTGAGGAGGAATTTCCAGGACTGAAACCGAGGAGAATCATTCCCTTTGGTGAACCCAACGATGGATACCTGAGCTTGCAGACCCTGCTGGGGTGGTGGACAAACCTGGACCAGGTCCTTCAGTCGCAGACCCCTGGGGTTCCTGAGTTGTGTCCGACTGGGAATCTGCAAAGAGAGAAACAGGGTGGGTGGGGACAGGCGAGCAGCGGATCAGGGTGGAGAGAGTAAATGAGATGGGGAGTGGTCATCACGAACAGAAACATCTATAATCTACCAGTGTGAAACTGGTCAAACCTCTGGATCAGACACAACATAATCCTCTCAGGCACTACGCACCTCCCTCTTCACTCAATCCTCTCCTCTCAACTCAGTGCCCATTCCTCACTTCTCCCCCCACTCATCCCTCGCTCCTCCATCTCCCACCCTTCCTCACCCTACAACGATCTTTCTCATCCACTTAAATCCTCTCACCCAGCAAACCGCTCCTCTTCGTCCTTGTTCTCTGACAACATCATCATCATGTGTTGTACGACATGGATGACCAAGATCTATCGATGACCATGATTGTTCCTGATTGACCATAACAGAAGCAGTTTGCTATTGCCTTCTACTTGGCAATACCTTTAGAAAATGGCTGCTCCAGCCATTATCAATACTCTTCAGAGATTGTCAGTCTGGTGTCAGTGGTTGCAGACCCGGGGCATGTGATATGCACCAGTTGTTCAACAACCAGCCAGTACCTGCTCCCATGCCTTCCCGTGACCCTGATCGGGTAGATGGGGAGCGGGTAAGGAGGGCTGCTACACTTCAGCCACACTTGACTAGCAGGGTAACAGAAGGAAGGAGCACCTTACACCCCCTTTGGTAGAGATGTATATCCACCCCACCAGTTCTCTGTCATCTTATAGCAACCAACCCCGTGGACTGTTCACCACAACAACGCTCACTGCCTTTGGAGTGACGGTGGATGTTGGTGGAATTTGATGCAAGATGGAGAGAAGGATCAGCTGAACAATCACTATCACCTCACCAGGACGCACATCCAGCAGGTGAGTCAGTCTATGAGAGGTTCGATGTCACAGAGCGAGAAACTGAAAAACCCCAATGGACACGAGACCTGATACCTGAGGATCTCTCTCCCGGTGAGACAGAGGATGGTGATGGGGTGGGTTGTCCTGTAGACGATCCATCGGGCTGATCCATTGTGGAAGCCTCCAGGTCTGGAACAAAGTAACAGAGACATGGCAGAGTGACAGAGGTTAAACAGGGACAATAATTCATAAAGATGAGCGATTCTGCAGATGCTGAAAATCCAGAGCAACACACAGAGCAATGCTGGAAGAACTCAGCAGGTCAGGCTGCATCTCTGGAGGGGAATAAACAGTGAATGTTTTGGGCTGAGACCCTTCATCCGCACTAGAGAGGAAGGGGGAAGAAGCCAGAATAAAGAAGTGGGGAGGAGTACAGCTGGCAGGTGATAGGTGAAGCCAGGTTAGTGGGAAGGTGGGTGGGTGAGGGAGGGGGTTATTTGAGAAGCTGGGAGGTGATAGGTGAAGCCAGGTGAGTGGGAAGGTGGGTGGGTGAGGGACGGGGTGATTTGAGAAGTTGGGAGGTGATATGTGGAAGAGGTAAAGGGCTGAAGGAGGACTAATCCAATTGGAGACAACAGAATAAAGCAATGAAGGAGGGGGACCAGAGGGAGGTGATGGGCAGGTGAGGAGAACAGAGTGGGAATGGATAAAGAGAGAAGTGGAAAGGGGGAGAAATTACCAGAAGTTAGAGAAATCAAAGTTTATGCTGTTAGTCTGGAGGCTACCCAGATACAGTATGAGGTGTTGCCCCTCCATTCTGAGATTGGCCTCATCATGTCAGTGGCATCCTTGGACAGACACGTGGGAACGGGAATGGGAAGTTGAATTGAAATGGGTAGCCACTGGCACAACAATTAGAAAAGGAGGTCTCTGATCTGAAGAGATACCAAAACCATCCAGTCCCTGTTCAGCAACTCTCCCTCGTGAATGTCTGTGACCAGTCACTACTCTCAGTCAAAGCCCAGATGAATAGAGGATTACAGAAAGGAAAGATCGTTCCCTTCAATGACCCCCTCCCCAATGCAGATACCTGAGTTCACAGACCCTGGTGGAGTTGTGGTTAAACCCGGTCCAGATTCTCCAGTTGCTGATCTCTGGGGTTCCTGAGTTGTGTCCAACTGGGAATCTGTACGTAAGCTCGAAGACCCTGCTGGGGTGGTGGTCAAATCCAGTCCAGGTTGATCTGTCACTGATCCCTGGGGTTCCCGAGTTGTGTCTGACTGGGAATCTGTGATAAGAAGATATTCAAAGGAAGGGTAAAGTAGTAACAAGTTTTACCTTCGATCAGGAAGGAATTCAATGGTAGGAACAGGAGGCTCTAGTCCAGGTCAAATCTTTCCTCTGAAATACACACACTCCCCCCGCTTGGCTCTTTAATCAATCCCTCTCCTCACATCTCCTTCTCTCGGCATTCACTCTGTCTGCATCACTCTCTTTTCAGTCTCTCCATCCCTCCCTCCAGTTGGAGTGTCACTCTCACTGATCTCTCTGCCCAACTCTCCTCACACAGTCATCACTCGCCTCATTCCTCCCACTCCACCATCCCACCTCTCTCTCCATCCCTCTCTCCTGTGTGTTTTCACCTATTTCCTTCTGTCCATGTACTGAATTACTCAAATCCCACTCTGGTCGTATCTATGTCTCATCAGTCACCGTGTAACTCCTCACAGTCAATCCTCCCTTCCTCTCTGTGACCATCCTCCCCTCTCAGCTCCATCACTCCTCCCCTCCCTCCTGTGTCACTCAGTCACTCCACCCCTCTCTGTTCAATCCTCCCACCCCACCCTCTCCAACCCCCAACAGAGCCTCATCCCTCACGACTCACCAAACGCAACCTAACAGACAGGAGAGAGGAACCACTGACTCCATCATTTACACCCCTACCCACAATGCACTGTACATCCAGTAGGTGAACTGGTCCGTGGGAGGTTCAACCTCACAGAGTGACAGAGTCTGAACGAACACAGACCGACATGAGACTTGGTACCTGAGGATGTGTCTCCCGCTGGGACAGAGGACAGTTCCTGGGTGTGCTCTCCAGTTGATAACTCTTTAGGCTGTTCCCATGAGTAAGTTTTCAGATCGGGAATAAAGGAACAGGGACACAGGAGTGCGTCCAACCCTCCTGGCACACTGAAGTCCCTGCTAAATTGCTCAGCAATACCCTGACCCTCCTCGTGCCCCCGATGCCCAGGGCCAGCACTCACTCACTCACATTGCTAACATCTGGTGTACTCTAATGGTCAATCTGCCAACATCCTCTCCCATATCAGGACCTGCTGAGTGTCCTCTGATGTTCAGTCTCCCTGCTGGAATCGCCTCTGAAAGATGATGACCCAAGAAGGCATCCGTCATTAAGGACTCTCACCACCCAGGACACACCCACCCTCCTCTCGTTGCTACCATCAGGGAGGGGGTACAGGAGCCTGAAGACACAAACTCAACACTTTTAGAAGTTTCTTCCCTTACATCAGATTTCTGGACGATCCATGAACTCTTGAATACGACCTCACTATTCCTCCTTTTGCACTAGTTATTTATTTTTTTGATTGGAACGTACAGGAATTTTTTTTATGTCTTGCACTGTACTGCTGCCAAAAAACAACAGATTTCACAAGAGACGTTAGTGATAATAATCCTGATTCTGATCCTGAATCTCTGACCACTGACCATAAATCAATGTCCTCTAGTTATATTCACCCTGATCAGTGGTAATATTTCCAGCAGGACGTCCCACACCACCAGCTTCAGGAACATTTATCACCCCACAACCATCAGACTCCTGACCGGCGTGGATAACTTCACTCACATCAACTCTGAACTGATTCCTCAACCTACAGAATCATGTTCAAGGAATCTACAACACATCAGCTCAGTATTATTTAATATTTTATTTACACAGTTTGCCTTCTTTTGCATGTTGGTTGTTTGTCAGTCTTTGTTTTTGTATAGTTTTTCATAAATTCTGCTGTATTTCTTTATTTTCCTGTCAATGACTGCAATAAAATGAATCTCAGGGTAGTATATGGTGACAAATAAGTACTTGGATAATAAATCTTACTTTCACTCTGAGTCGACCCTATCTGTACCCCTCGTAATCTTCTATACATTTTTATATATCCTCAGAATCAGAATCAGACCAATTATCACCACTGGGCATCACTGGAAATCTAATTTTTTACAGCAACAATGCAGTGGAAAACTTGAATTTCCTTTAAATTTGTTAAAAATATTTACTCATTTATTGGAAGGTACAGCAGGGTAACGGGTCCTTTCGGCCCAACAAGTCCATGCTGTCCTATTACACCCATGTGGGCAAACATTGTGCAAAAGACAACAAACTGTGCAAATACAAAAAAAATTACAGTAATATGAATAAACAATAAATATCGGGAACATGAGGTGAAAAGCCCTTGGAAGTGAGTCCATAGGTTGTGGGAACAGTTCAGTAATGGGGTGAGTGTTGAGTGAAGATTACCCCTCTGGTTCAAGAGTCTGATGTCTGAGGGGTAATAACTCTTCCTGAGGCTCCTGTACCTTCTCCCTGATGGCAACAACATGAAGAGAGCATGTCCTGGGTGGTGGAGGTTCCTGATGATGAATGCTGACAACGCTCCATGTCGATATGCTCAGTGGTGGGGAGGGCTTTATCCGTGATGGACTGGGCCATCAATTATTTACAGATTCAGCACAGTAACCGGCCCAACGAGCCCCACCACCCATGTGACCAATTAACCTACTAACCCAGACGTCTCTGTAATGTGGGAGGAAACCGACACAGTCACAGGGAGAGTGTACAATCTCCTTACAGACAGCGACGGTAACAATTAAACAAATAGTGAAAATATCCTGCCTGAAAGTCACTCCAAACCTCACCCACCGGACACTTTCATTTCCCCCACCCCTGAGCACCAGGTCTCAGCCCCCCTGCTCTGTCACTGAGCCGTCTCCACATCTCTTCCAGACCAGCCTCCATCCAAGGCAGGTCATTCCCGATGAGTGAATCACCCTTTCCGGAGAGCTCATGTACTCCTGAGATTGTCAGTGGGGATAGAACGGACTCCATCGTTCACATCCCACTGAGAAACACAGATAACCACTGAATCAGCTCACGAGAGCCTGTCGACCACAGAGTTGTGGAATGACCCACTCTCCCCACTGTCACAGGACTTGCTACCTGAGGATGTGTCTCCCGATGGGACAGAGGGTGCTTCCTGGGTGGCCCCTCCAGTCGATGACCCTTTGACCTGCTCCCTTGGAGAAATCCCCAGGTCTAGGATAAAGGAACAGAAACATGGGAGACAGAAAATCACCGGAACATCGTACCTCTCTCCTGCCACTGAATCTCACCTAAAATCTTCATCACTACGGGTGACTCCCGTCATTCGCAGTCGGGATGAAATTCTGGGACTGACCACAGGGATCAGCGTTCCCTTCGATGATCCCCACCACCAATTCCTGAGCTGTGGACTGTCCAGCATCCATTGTCTCTCCCCCCCACCACCCCCACAACTGTCTACAGTCCCTCTCAGCACCCCTCCTTCCTCCAGTCCCCATCTCATGCCCCAGAACTCTCTCCCATCCACAGCCACAATCTCCCTCCATTGTCCTCATTCCTCCTCTCTCCCCACCACTCTCCCTCCTCTCCACTTTCCCACTCCCTCCACACAGTCATTCCCCTCTGACCCCTCCATTCTCCTCAATGTGCCCTCCCCTCTTCCCCCCAACAATCTTCACATGGTCCCTATGTGTGACAGGGCAGCCCGAGAGTCTCAGGTCACCTCATTGTAGGAAGGATGTGGAAGCTTTAGAGAGAGTGCAGAATAGATTTACCAGGACAATGTCTGGATTAGAAAGCAGGTCTTGTGAGGAGAGTTGAGTGAGTGAGGGCTTTTCTCTTTGGAATGAAGGAGGATGAGAGGTGATTGATGGAGGTGTACAAGATGGTACAAGGCATAGATCAAGTAGACAGCCAGAGACTTTTTCCCAGGGAGGAAGTGGCTGATACCAGGGGGTGTAATTTTAAAGTGACTGGAGGAAACTATAGGGTGGATGTCAGAGGTAAAGTTCTTTACACAGAGTGTGGTGGGTGTGTGGAACACCTTGCAAGGGGAGCTGGTACAGACAGATACCTTAGGGACATTTAACAAACTCATAGACACATGGATGACAGAAACATGGAGGGTTATGTAGGAGGGAAGGGTTAGATTGATCTCAGAGTAGGTATGCACATCATTATGGGCCGAAGGGCCTGTGCTGTGCTGTACTGTTCTGTGTTCTATGATCTCTGTCACAAGCCAGACTGGGCAGTTTCATTCTGACCCCGGTGTGAAGGGGGATACGGGAAAGGTGATCACAGACCACGGGCAGGGCAGCCGACTGGAAAACTCAGCCCGTGGTGTGTGTTGGTGACTCAGGACGTCCCAGAATTTCCCCACAACTACCACACTGCTGTGTCACTGGGGAACGGTGACCTACCTGTACAGTACACACCATGTTGCCAGGGTGTCAGCCCCAGCCGATACACGAAGTAACTGGAGCAGTTTTTCACCCTGATCTCCAGGCTCCAGGAACAGGTGTTTTCACCCACAGTGAAGCAGACGGTCCTGGTCACCTCCCCCTCTCCCACGTTGGGATGGGGACCTGGAATGAGATTTATAAACACTGTAAAATGTACCCGGTCCCACAGTACAGCGGGGAATGTGAATCAGGACACACTGTAAATCAGTGCTTCACAACCCACGGTCCGGTCCGGCCTCAGTCAGCACTGAGCTGCTGCCCTCTCCCTCTCCACCCCACCCTCCCCACAGCAGCACCTTCATCTTCTGAATGAGCCTCCCATGAGGGGCCTTGTCAAACATGTTATGAGGGGAAGGCATGAGAATGGGACTGAGAGTGATAGTAAATCAGCCATGATTGAATGGCGTTGAGACTCAATGGGCCAAGTGGACTAATTCTGTTCCTCTGTCTGATGAACTAATGGTTGAAAGTCTTTGAGGACAACAACCTCAGCTCTAACTTCATCAATCGCCTCTGTTAACCCCTCAAAAAAATCAAACAAGTCAATGAGTCACAACTGGTCCCTCAAGAAGAAATGTTGACTGTCACTAATTCACCCAGGGACTTCCAAAAGTTCATAAGTCCAGTCCCTCAGAATCCTCTTCACTAGCTTCCCTACCACTGACATGAGACTTGTTGTCACAGAATTATAGAGTCATAAAAAACTGGAATACAGAAAAAGGTCCCTCGGCCCATCCAGTTCGTGCTGACCCATTTACACTGCCTAGTCCCATCAACTTGCACCTGGTGACACATCACTCCATACCCCTCCCATCCATGTACCTATTCAAACTTCTCTTCAACATTGAAATCGAAATGGCATCCACCACTTGCTCAGGCAGCTCGATCCACACTGTAGCTTCCAGGATTATTCCAGTTTCCTGTCATTTTCTCCACATTTGAACTGAACGTTCAGTCCATTTTGCATTCTTATTTACTTATATATTTGGCAATCAAGCGTGAAGTAGGAGCTACTGACACTTTGAGCCACACCACCCCAGTAACCCTCGACAACCATATTATTGACCCAAACCTAATCATGGGACAATTTACAATGCCCAATTAACTCAGTGGGAGTGGAAGGCAACCGGGGAAAATCCACCCGGTACGTCTTTGGACAGTGGGAGGAAACCGGAGAACCCGGGGAAAACCCATGCATTCCATGGGGAGGACGGACAGAGACTCCTTACAGATGAGGCTGGAATTGAACTCTGAACTCCGACACCCCGAGCTGTAATAGCGATGTGCTAACCGCTATGTTACCATGGCAACCATTAATTTATCTCACTAGTTGGTGAACAATGATGTCTGCAGACTCCCCCAACTCCCTGGAGGTTGCCCCACCACTGAAATGAGTCTGGGGTCGTTGAAACTCCTCCGGGTCGTATCCAGAATGAGGTCAGTGGGCAGATCAGTTCTGTAACCCAACTCCAGGAAGTTGTCACTCCTCCACCGGACTCCATGACGATACAGGACCGTAGAGCGGTCTGAGCGACTGTGGGGAGACCTCTCAGGGAGATGGGGTTCTGTGTCCATGCTAGGGCCCTCTGAAGAGATTTAGGTTGTCAGTTTATCTCTCCCTAAAAATAACCAAGACCCACTGTTGTAAACTCTGACTCTACCGTTTAACCAGCCTGGGGCCTTCCCAGAGCAGCGATGCTGTGGAACGACCGTCTCAGGAATCTTCCATCCTCCGGAACTGAAACAACAATCAGAGAGTCAGTCACTGATCTGAGGGAGTTTATTCACTCAGAGAGACTTGGGAAATTACACTCACCCTGTCTGTACCCTGTCTCTGGTCAATAACCCCACCAATCCTGGGAATTCCCTCTCTGTTGTACCTCCCCCTTGTCTCTACCCTGAGAATGTGGGATCTCCCCTCTCCCTGTATTTACTCCCCATCTCAGTGTAGTCACTGATGATCCTGGTCTCCCTGTATTTCCCATTCACACACCCCTTGTTCCCCTGTTTACATTTCCCTTCTGTGTCCAGTTTCTCAGTGATAATCTCCTCACTTTACCTGTTAAATCTGTACCATCCCACTGCAAGATTTACATCATCCATCCGTTGTCCACCGGTACACTCAGTGTTAGAACAATTCGTGCTCCTCCAGGGCTGATCCAGGACGGTGTGGTTTACACACGGATCACTGAGTGCAGAGTCTGTGGCTGAGGGACAGAACGATGTTCAGTGTTAATGTACAGCTCACATTCCCCATCCTCTTTCTCTGCCAACCACAACCCCCATCTGCACTTCCACCCTCAGCTACCGCTGGGCAACATTAGTTATTTCTACACATCAAAGGGACGTTAAGTTTCAGAGGCTTTAACTGCCCCACCGGAGGTGCCCACTGTACAGTGGGACCGGGTACATTTTACAGTGTTTATAAATCTCATTCCAGGTCCCCATCCCAACGTGGCAGAGGGGGAGGTGACCAGGACCGTCTGCTTCACTGTGGGTGAAGACACCTGTTCCGGGAGCCAAGAGATCAGGGTGAAAAACTGCTCCGGTTACTTTGTGTATCAACTGAGGCCGACACCTTGGCGACATGCTGTGTACTGTACAGGTAGGTCACCGTTCTCCAGTGACACAGCAGTGTGGTAGTTGTGGGGAAATTCTGGGACGTCCTGAGTCACCAACACACACCATGGGCTGAGTTTTCCAGTCGGCTGTCCTGCCCGTGGTCTGTGATCACCTTTCCCGTATCCTCCTTCACACCAGGGTCAGAATGAAACTGCCCAGTCTGACCTGTGACAGAGATCATAGAACACAGAACAGTACAGCACAGCACAGGCCCTTCGGCCCACAATGCTGTGCAGACCTACTCTGAGATCAATCTAACCCTGTTTCCATCCAAGGGGTCAGTGTGAACATGGTGGAGGATTACAAATACCTGGGGATACGAGTGGACAATAAACTGGACTGGTCAAAGAACACTGAGGCTGTCTACAAGAAGGGTCAGAGCTGTCTCTATTTCCTGAGGAGACTGAGGTCTTTTAACATCTGCCGGACGATGCTGAGGATGTTCTACGAGTCTGTGGTGGCCAGTGCTATCATGTTTGCTGTTGTGTGCTGGGGCAGCAGGCTGAGGGTAGCAGACACCAACAGAATCAACAAACTCATTTGTAAGGCCAGTGATGTTGTGGGGGTGGAACTGGACTCTCTGACGGTGGTGTCTGAAAAGACGATGCTGTCCAAGTTGCATGCCATCTTGGACAATGACCCCCATCCACTCCATAATGTACTGGTTAGGCACAGGAGTACATTCAGCCAGAGACTCATTCCACCGAGATGTAACACTGAACGTCATAGGAAGTCATTTCTACCTGTGGCCATCAATCTTTACAACTCCTCCCTCGGAGTGTCAGACACACTGAGCCAATAGGCTGGTCCTGGATTTAATTTTTCCACTTGGCATGATTAACTTATTACTATTTAATTATTTATAGTTTTATATTGCAATATTTCTTCACTATTCTTGGTGGTGCGGCTGTAATGAAACCCAATTTCCCTCGAGATTAATAAAGTATTTCTGTCTGTCTAACCCTTCCCTCCTACATAACACTCCATGTTTCTGTCATCCATGTACCTATGAGTTTCTTAAATGCCCCTAATGTATCTGTCTGTACCAGCTCCCCTTGCAGGGTGTTCCACACACCCACCACTCTCTGGGTAAAGAACTTTACCTCTGTCATCCACCCTATACTTTCCTCCAGTCACTTTAAAATTACACCCCCTGGTATTAGCCACTTCCTCCCTGGGGAAAAGTCTGGCTGTCCACTTGATCTATGCCTCTTACCATCTTGTACATCTCCACCAATCACCTCTCATCCTCCTTAACTCGAAAGAGAAATGCCATTGCCCACTCAACCTCTCCTCACAAGACCTGCTCTCTAATCCAGACATCTTCCCGGTAAATCTATTCTGCACTCTCTCTGAAGCTTCCACATCCTTCCTACAATGAGGTGACCTGTGACCCTGTCACACATAATGAGCATGTGAAGATCGTAAAGGGAAGAGGGGAGGGGACATTGAGAAGAAGGGAGGGGTAAGAGGGGGATGACCCCCCCCCCCACCTCCAATCACCTCGCTTCATCCCACACCCCAGACCTTAATCCTATTCCCCACCTCCGGTCTCCCTCAACTTTCCCTTCCCCTGATGTCTCCTCCCCACTCTCCTTCCTCTCCCCATGGTCTTCACTCCACCCAACTCTTTCCCCTCCTACCCCTCTGTTCTCCTTCACTCTTCCCCATTCCCTCCACCCCAGTCTTTCCCCTCCTACCCCTCCACTCTTCCCCATTCCCTTCCTCCCCACCGTGGCCTTTACAATGTTTCCCTGCTCCCCATGTGTGTCAGGGCAGACTGGGTTGGGTGGTTCTGCTCACCTCATTATGGGAAGGATGTGGAAGCTTTCGAGAGTGTGCTCAGGCTTTTATCACTGGAGTGAAGGAGGATGAGAGGGGACTTGATAAAGGTGTAAAGGATGGGAAGAGGAATGGATCGAATGGACAGCCAGCTATTTATTTCCCAGGATGGATGTGGCTAATACCAGGGGCCATAATTTTCAAAGCTAAGTTTTTTTCTTTATTTTTTTTAACATACAGAGAGTGATGGATGCATGGAACGTCCTGCCAGGGGTAGTGGTATTTAAGAAATACTGAGATAAATATTGACATTATCCACACTGGTTCTATCGTACAACACTCCCCAGACACCATCTTGACCATCTATTGTACACTCTCCAGACACCATCTTGTCCATTTATTCTACAACACTCTCCAGACACCATCTTGACCATTGATTGTACAACACTCCCCAGACACCATTTTGACCATCGATTGTACAACATTCCCCAGACACCATCTTGACCATCGTTTGTACAACACTCACCAGAAGCCATCTTGACCATCGATTGTACAACACTCCCCAGACACCATCTTGACCATCTATTGTACAACACTCCCCAGACATCATCTTGACCATCTATTGTACAACACTCCCCAGACACCATCTTGTCCATTTATTCTACAACACTCTCCAGACACCATCTTGACCATCTATTGTACAAACACTCTCCAGACACCATCTTGTCCATTTATTCTACAACACTCTCCAGACACCATCTTGACCATCTATTGTACAACACTCCCCAGACACCATCTTGACCATCTATTGTACAACACTCCCCAGACACCATCTCGACCATCTATTGTACAACACTCCCCAGACACCATCTTGACCGTCGATTGTACAACACTCCCCAGACACCATCTTGACCATCGATTGTACAACACTCCCCAGACACCATCTCGACCATCTATTGTACAACACTCCCCAGACACCATCTCGACCATCGATTGTACAACACTCCCCAGACACCATCTCGACCATCTATTGTACAACACTCCCCAGACACCATCTTGACCATCGATTGTACAACACTACCCAGACACTATCTTCACCATTGATTGTACAACACTCCCTAGACACCATATTGACCATCTTTATCTGCCTGGCCTGCTGAGTTCCTCCAGCATTTTGTATGGAAAACCTCTCACCCACCAAACTGCACCTCTCAGTCCTTGTTCTCCGACATCATTATCATTGCGTGCTGTATCATATCACGTGGGCGATCAGGGTCTGTCCATCACCCTGATTGTTCTGGGTGGTGAGACAGAAGCTGTTTGCCATTGCCTTCATCTGCGCAGTGTCTTCACAGGATGGGTGGCTCCAGCCATTAGAAGTTTACACACACTTTGCTAGCATTTGGTAGCATTGCTTTTAAATTTCATATTAGCAAACTATAGTTTTCACAAGACGTTGAGGACATCTACTTTGTGCACAACACAAATAATTTTTCCAACAATTGTTTACAGACAGATTATTTCACTTTTAATTGACAATACTGTTTCACAATTCCAGTGAGTCAGATGTTTACAAACAAAATCAAAAGAAATCAGCCAAAACCTCAGAAAAAAATTGTGGACCTCCACAAGTCTGGTTCACCCTTGGGAGCAATTTCCAAACACTTGAAGGTACCGCGTTCTTCTGTACAAACAATACTACGCAAGTATAAACATCATGGGACCGCGCAGCCATCATACTGCTCAGGAAGGAGACACATTCTGTCTCCTAGAGATGAACGTACTTTGGCACGAAAAGTGCAAATCAATACCAGAATAACAGCGAAGGACCTTGTGAAGATGCTGGAGGAAACAGGTTGACAAGTATCTATATCCACAGTAAAACAAGTCCTGTATCGACATAACCTGAAAGGCTGCTCAGCAAGGAAGAAGCCACTGCTCCAAAACCACCATAAAAAAGCCAGACTACAGTTTGCAAGTGCACATGAGGACAAAGATCTTACTTTTTGGGGAAATGTCCTCTGGTCTGATGAAACAAAAATTGAACAGTTTGGCCATAATGACCATCGTTATGTTTGGAGGAAAAAGGGTGAGGCTCGCAAGCCGAAGAACACCATCCCAACCATGAAGCATGGGGGTGGCAGCATCATGTTGTGGGGGTGCTTTGCTGCAGGAGGGACTGGTGCACTTCACAAAATAGATGGCATCATGAGGAAGGAAAATTATGTGGATATATTGAAGCAACATCCCAAGACATCAGCCAGGAAGTTAAAGCTCGGTTACAAATGAGTCTTCTAAATGGACAATGACCCCAAGCATACCTCCAAAGTTGTGGCAAAATTGCTTAAGGACAACAAAGTCAAGGCATTGGAGTGGCCATCACAAAGCCCTGACTTCAATCCGATAGAAAATTTGTGGGCAGAACTGAAAAAGCGTGTGCGAGCAAGGAGGCCTACAAACCTGACTCAGTTACACCAGTTCTGTCTGGAGAAATGGAACAAAATTCCAGCAACTTACTGTGAGAAGCTTGTGGAAGGCTACCCAAAACATTTGACCCAAGTTAAACAATTTAAAGGCCAAATACTAACAAAGTGTATGTAAACTTCTAACCCATTGGGGATATGATGAAAGAAACAAAAGCTGAAATAAATCATTCTTTCTGCTATTATTCTGACATTTCACATTCTTAAAATAAAGTTGTGATCCTAACTGACCTAAGACAGGGGATGTTTTCTCGGAATAAATGTCAGGAATTGTGAAAAACTGAGTTTAAATGTATTTGACTGAGGTATATGTAAACTTCTGACTTTAACCATATGTGATATGCACCAGTTGTTCATACAACCATCCAGTACCTGCTCCCACACCTTCCCGTGACCCTGATCATGGGGGGGGGGGGCTAAGATCTCGACAGATCTCTGGCTATCATCTTATAGCAACCAACCCCATGGACTGTTCTCCACAACAACACTCACTGCCTTTGGAGAGCCGGTGGATGTTGGTGGAATTTGATGCAAGATGGAGAGAAGGATCAGCTGAACAAACACTATCACCTCACCAGGACGCACATCCAGCAGGTGAGTCAGTCTATGAGAGGTTCGATGTCACAGAGTGAGAAACTGAAAAACCCCAATGGACACGAGACCTGATACCTGAGGATCTCTCTCCCGCTGAGACAGAGGATGGTGATGGGGTGGGTTGTCCTGTAGACAATCCTTCGGTCTGATTCATTGTGGAAACCTTCAGATCTGGAACAAAGTAACAGAGACATGGGAGAGTGGCAGAGATTAAACAACACAACATGGACAATAATTCACAAAGACAAAAATCCGTAGCATCACACACAAAATGCTGGAAGATCTCAGCAGGTCAGGCTGCATCTCTGGAGGGGAATAAACAGTGAATGTTTTGCGCTGAGACCCTTCATCAGCATTGGAGAGGAAGGGGGCAGAAGCCAGAATAAAGAAGTGGGGAGTACAGCTGGCAGGTGATAGGTGAAGCCAGGTGAGTGGGAAGGTGGGTGGGTGAGGGAGGGGGTGATTTGAGAAGCTGGGAGGTGATATGTGGAAGAGGTAAAGGGCTGAAGAAGGACTAATCCAATTGGAAAGGACAGAGGACCAGAGAATAAAGGAATGGAGGAGGGGTCCAGAGGGAGGTGACAGGCAGGTGGAGAGAAGAGAAGGGCGAAGAGGTGAGCTGGGATGGGAATGGAAATACAGTAGAGTGAAGTGGAAGGGGAGAGGAATTACAGGAAGTTGAAGAAACCAATGTTCATGCCATCAGTTTGGAGGCTACCCAGATGGAATATGAGATGTTGCCCCTCCAATCTGATTTTGGCCTCATCATGTCAGTGGCGGAGTCCTTGGACAGACACGTGGGAATGGGAATGGGGAGTTGAATTGAAACGGGTAGCCACTGGGGCAACAATTTGGAAAGGAGGTCTCTGATCTGAAGAGATACCAAAACCATCCAGTCCCTGTCCAGCAACTCTCCCTCGTGAATGTCTGTGACCAGTCACTACTCTCAGTCAGAGCCCAGATGCATATTGAGGACAGAAGGAGGGAAACATGACCCCACCACGGATACCAGAGCTCACAGACCCTGGTTGGGTGGTGAACAACCCTGGACCAGATTCACCCGACACTGATGCCAGGGGTTCTCGAAATGTGTCTGACAGGGAATCTGTACCTGACGTCACCGACCCTGCTGTGGTGGTGGTCAAACCCAGACCACATTCTCCCATCACTGACCCCTGGGCTTCCCAACCTGCATCAGACTGGAAATACATACCTGAGCTCGCAGATCTTGCTGGGGTGGTGGTCAAAGCCGGACCTGGCTCTCCTGTCGCTGATCGCTGGGCTTCCTGAGCTGTGTCTGACTGGGTATGTATACCTTCTGGTCTGTTGTTCAAATCCAGATTTTGTTCTTCAGTCACTGTTCTGTGGGCTTCCTGATTTGTGTCCAGCAAGGAATATGTAGCCGAGCTTGCCAACCCCGGGGGGGTGGCGGTCAAACCTGGATCATCTTCTCCCGTCGCTGATCCCTGGAGTTCCCGAGTTGTGTTCGACTGGGGATCTGTAGTCGAAATCCAAGACCCTGCTTGGCTGGTGGTCAACACCCAACCGCTGTCTCCTGTCTTTGATCCCTGGGGTTCCCGCGTTGTGTCCGACTGGGAAGCTGTGCCTGAAACCGCAGACCCCACAGGGCTTGTGGTCAAATCCACACCAGGTTCTCCCAGTGCAGACCCCTGGGCTTCCTGAGTTGCATTTGTCTGGGAATGTGTATCTGAGAGCGCAAGCCATGCAGAGCTGGAGGTCAAACCCAGACCAGGCTCTCCCGTCACTGATCCCTGGGCTTTCCCAGTTGTGTTCGACTGGGAATCAGCAGCTGAAGACACAGACCCAGCAACTGTGGTAGTGAAACCTGGACCAAGTTCTCTGCTCACTGATCCCTGGGGTAAGGGAGTTCTATATGACTGGGAAACTGTATCTGAGCCCGCAGACCCACCTCGACTGGTGGCCAAACCCAGATTAGGTTCTCTAGTTGCTGATCCCTGGGCCTCCCCAGTTTTGTATGACTGGGAATCAGTACCTGAATTCACCAGCACTGCTGGGTTGGTGGTCGCTTGGGTGGTAGTCAAACCAGGACCAGATTCTCCTGTCACTGATCTCTGTACTCTCGTAGTTGAGTCTGACCGGGCATCTGCCCCTGAGCTCAAAGACCCTGCTGTGATGGTGGTCAAACCCGGCCCAGATACACCCGTTGCTAATCTGTGGGTTTCCTGAGCTGTGTCCGAATGGGAATCTGCACCTGATATCGCAGAGCCAGCTTCTTTGGCAGTCAAACCTGGACTAAGTTCTCTGGTCACTGATCCCTGTGGTAAACGAGTTGTAAGTGGTTGTGAGTCTGTATCTGAGCCTGCAGACCCAGCTCGGCTGGTGGTCAAACCTGGACCAGGTTCTCTAGTTGTTAATCCCTGGGCCTCTCCAGTTTTGTATGACTGGAAATCCGTACCAGAGCTGGCTGACCATTCTCTGGTGGTGGTCAAACTCAAACCAGGTTCTCCAGTCGCTGTTACCTGGGGTTTATGAGTTGTGTCTGACTGGGAATCTGTACCTGAGCTCGCAGATCCTGCTGGGCGGGTGGTCAAACCCAGACCAGGTTCCTTGGTCATTGATCCATGCGTTTCCTGAGTCGTGTGAGGCTGGGAATCTGTACTTGAACTCGCAGTCTCTGCTGGGGTGGTGGTCAAACCCGGACCAGGTTCTCTAGTTGCTGTTATTTGGGTTTTATGAGTTGTGTCCGACTGGAGATCAGTCACTGAGTTCGCAGACCCTTCTGGGGTGGTGGTCAAACCCGGACCAGGTTCTCTAGTTGTTGATACCTGGGCCTCCCTGGTTTTGTATGACGGGGAAAACGTACCAGAGCTGGCTGACCCTTCTCTGGTGGTGGTCAATACTGGACCAGATACTCCCGCCGCTGATCTGTGGGTTTCCTGAGTTCTGTCTGACTGGGGATCTATCACTGAGCTCGAAGATCCTGCTGAGTTGGTGGTCAAACCCAGACCAGGTTCTTCAGTCGCTGTTATCTGGGTTTTATGAGTTGTGTCCGACTGGAGATCAGTCACTGAGTTCGCAGTCCCTGTTGGGGTGGTGGTCAAACCCGGACCAGGTTCTCCAGTCACTGTTATCTGGGTTTTATGAGTTGTGTCTGACTGGAGATCAGTCACTGAGTTCGCAGTCCCTGTTGGGGTGGTGGTCAAACCCGGACCAGGTTCTCCAGTCGCTGATCTGTTTGTTTCCTGAGTTGTGACTGACTGGGGACCTGTCATTGAGCTCGAAGACCCTGTTGTGGGGGAGGTCAGACTCGGCCTAGACATCCCCGTCGCTGATCTGTGAGTTTTACGAGGTGTGTGTGACTGGGAATCTGAACCCGAGCTCGCAGACCCTGCCGGGGTGGTGGAAAAAGCCAGACCGGATTCTCCTCTCATTGATCCCTGGCTTTCCCGAGTTGTGTTCGACAAGGTATCCGTACCTGAGCTCACAGACGTGCCTGTGGTGGTGTTCGTACCCAGAGCAGACTCTCCCATCGCTGTCCCGTGAGGTTCCCGAGATGATTGTGACCGGGAATCGTCACCTGAGCTCGAAGACCCTGTTGCATTTGTAGTCAAACCCCGACCAGGTTCTTCCGACGCTGATCCCTGGGCTTCCTGCGTTGTGTCCGACTGGGAAACTGTGCCTGAACCCACAGTTCCAGTTGGGGTGGTGGTCAAACCCAGATTAGGCTTTCCCGTCACTGATTCCTGAGCTTCCCGAGTTGTGTTTGCCTGGGAATCTGAGCCTGATGTCGGAGACTCGGTTTCGGTGGTAGTCAAACTTGCAGCAGGTTCACTGCTCACTGATCCCTGGGGTAACCAAGTTGGATCTGACTGGGATTCTGTACCTGAGCCCACAGACACAGTTCGGCTGGTGGTCAAACCTGGACCAGGTTCTCTAGTTGTTGATCCCTGGGCCTCCCCGGTTTTGTATGACTGGAAATCCGTACCAGAACTGGCTGACCCTTCTCTGGTGGTGGTCAGTACTGGCCCAGACACTCCCGCCGTTGATCTGTGAGTTTCCTGAGTTGTGTCTGACTGGGGACCTGTCACTGAGCTCGAAGATCCTGCTGAGTTGGTGGTCAAAGTCAAACCAGGTTCTTCAGTCGCTGTTATCTGGATTTTATGAGTTGTGTCCGACTGGAGATCAGTCACTGAGCTCGAAGACCCTTCTTGGGTGGTGGTCAAACCCAGACCAGGTTTTCCTGTTGCTGATCCTTGGACTTTCCAAGTCGTCTCCAACTGGGAATCTGTACCTGAGATCGCAGAGCCTGCTGGGGTGGTGGTCAAACTCAGATCATGATCTCCTGTCGCTGTCCCCTGGGCTTCCGGAGTTGTCTTTGTCTGGGTCTGTGTACCTGAGCTCACAGACGCTTCTGGGCTGCTGATCAAATCCCGATTATGCTTTGCTGTCACTGATCCCTGGGGTTCTCGAGTTAAGTTTGTCTGGGAATCTGCACCTGTTGTCGCAGACCCAGCTCGGCTGGTGGTCAAACCTGGACTAAGTTCTCTGGTCACTGATCCCTGGGGTAACTGAGTGGTACGTGACTGTGAATCTGTACCTGAGTCTGCAGACCCAGCTCGGCTGCTGGTCAAACCTGGACTAAGTTCTCTGGTTGCTGATCCCTGGCCCTCCCCAGTTTTGTATGACGGGGAAACTGTACCTGAGCTCGCCAGTCCTGTGGGGTTGGTGGTCAAACCTGGATCACCTTCTCTCGTTGCTGATTCCTGAAGCTCCACAGTTGTGTCCGACTGGGGTTCTGTACCGGAGCTCGAAGACCCTGCTGTGGTGGAAGTCAAACCCCGTCCAGACTCTCCTCTCATTGATCCCTGGCTTTCCCGAGTTGTGTTCGACACGGTATCTGTACCTGAGCTCACAGACGTGCCTGTGGTGATATTCGTACCCAGAGCAGACTCTCCCATCGCTGTCCCGTGAGGTACCCAAGATGATTGTGACCGGGAATCGTCACCTAAGCTCGAAGACCCTGTTGCATTTGTGGTCAAACCCCGATCAGGTTCTTCCGACGCTGATCCCTGGGCTTCCTGCGTTGTGTCCGACTGGGAAACTGTGCCTGAACCCACAGTTCCAGTTGGGGTGGTGGTCAAACCCAGATTAGGCTTTCCCGTCACTGATTCCTGAGCTTCCCGAGTTGTGTTTGCCTGGGAATCTGAGCCTGATGTCGGAGACTCGGTTTCGGTGGTAGTCAAACTTGGAGCAGGTTCACTGCTCACTGATCCCTGGGGTAACCAAGTTGGATCTGACTGGGATTCTGTACCTGAGCCCGCAGACACAGTTCGGCTGGTGGTCAAACCCGGACCAGGTT
Source organism: Hemitrygon akajei (assembly GCF_048418815.1). Taxonomy (NCBI): domain Eukaryota; kingdom Metazoa; phylum Chordata; class Chondrichthyes; order Myliobatiformes; family Dasyatidae; genus Hemitrygon; species Hemitrygon akajei. The sequence continues at coordinate 2,012,154 of NW_027331998.1, forward strand.
CTCTAGTTGTTGATCCCTGGGCCTCCCCAGTTTTGTATGACGGGGAAAACGTACCAGAGCTGGCTGACCCTTCTCTGGTGGTGGTCAATACTGGCCCAGATACTCCCGCTGCTGATCTGTGGGTTTCCTGAGTTGTGTCTGACTGGAGATCTGTCACTGAGCTCGCAGTCCCTGCTGGGCTGGTGGTCAAACCCGGACCAGGTTCTCCAGTCACTGTTATCTGGGTTTTATGAGTTGTGTCTGACTGGAGATCTGTCACTGAGTTCGCAGACCCTGCTGGGCTGGTGGTCAAACCCGGACCAGGTTCTCCAGTCACTGTTATCTGGATTTTATGAGTTGTGTCCGACTGGAGATCAGTCACTGAGTTCGCAGACCCTGTTGGGGTGGTGGTCAAACCCGGACCAGGTTCTCCAGTCACTGATCTGTTTGTTTCCTGAGTTGTGACTGACTGGGGACCTGTCATTGTGCTCGAAGACTCTGCTGTCGGTGAGGTCAGATTTGGCCTAGACATTCCCGTCGCGGATCTGTGGGTTTTACGAGTTGTGTCGGACTGGGAATCTGTACTTGACCTCGCAGTTCCTGCTGGGGTAGTGGTCAAATTCAAATCAGGTTCTCTAGTTGCTGTTATCTGGGTTTTATGAGTTGTGTCCGACTGGAGATCAGTCACTGAGCTCGAAGACCCTTCTTGGGTGGTGGTCAAACCCAGACCAGGTTTTCCTGTTGCTGATCCTTGGACTTTCCAAGTCGTCTCCAACTGGGAATCTGTACCTGAGATCGCAGAGCCTGCTGGGGTGGTGGTCAAACTCAGATCAAGATCTCCTGTCGCTGTCCCCTGGGCTTCCGGAGTTGTCTTTGTCTGGGTCTGTGTACCTGAGCTCACAGACGCTTCTGGGCTGCTGATCAAATCCCGATTATGCTTTGCTGTCACTGATCCCTGGGGTTCTCGAGTTAAGTTTGTCTGGGAATCTGCACCTGTTGTCGCAGACCCAGCTCGGCTGCTGGTCAAACCTGGACTAAGTTCTCTGGTTGCTGATCCATGGCCCTCCCCAGTTTTGTATGACGGGGAAACTGTACCTGAGCTCGCCAGTCCTGTGGGGTTGGTGGTCAAACCTGGATCACCTTCTCTCGCTGCTGATACCTGAAGCTCCACAGTTGTGTCCGACTGGGGTTCTGTACCGGAGCTCGAAGACCCTGCTGTGGTGGAAGTCAAACCCCGTCCAGACTCTCCTCTCATTGATCCCTGGCTTTCCCGAGTTGTGTTCGACACGGTATCTGTACCTGAGCTCACAGACGCGCCTGTGGTGATATTCGTACCCAGAGCAGACTCTCCCATCGCTGTCCCGTGAGGTATCCAAGATGATTGTGACCGGGAATCGTCACCTAAGCTCGAAGACCCTGTTGCATTTGTGGTCAAACCCCGATCAGGTTCTTCCAACGCTGATCCCTGGGCTTCCTGCGTTGTGTCCGACTGGGAAACTGTGCCTGAACCCACAGTTCCAGTTGGGGTGGTGGTCAAACCCAGATTAGGCTTTCCCGTCACTGATTCCTGAGCTTCCCGAGTTGTGTTTGCCTGGGAATCTGAGCCTGATGTCGGAGACTCGGTTTCGGTGGTAGTCAAACTTGGAGCAGGTTCACTGCTCACTGATCCCTGGGGTAACCGAGTTGGATCTGACTGGGATTCTGTACCTGAGCCCGCAGACACAGTTCGGCTGGTGGTCAAACCCAGACCAGGTTCTCTAGTTGTTGATCCCTGGGCCTCCCCAGTTTTGTATGACGGGGAAAACGTACCAGAGCTGGCTGACCCTTCTCTGGTGGTGGTCAATACTGGCCCAGATACTCCCGCTGCTGATCTGTGGGTTTCCTGAGTTGTGTCTGACTGGGGACCTGTCACTGAGCTCGAAGATCCTGCTGGGCTGGTGGTCAAACCCAGACCAGGTTCTCCAGTCAATGTTATCTGGGTTTTATGAGTTGTGTCTGACTGGAGATCTGTCACTGTGCTCGCAGTCCCTGCTGGGCTGGTGGTCAAACTCAAATCAGGTTCTCCAGTCACTGTTATCTGGGTTTTACGAGGTGTGTGTGACTGGAGATCTGTCACTGAACTCACAGACCCTGTTGGGCTGGTGTTCAAACCCGGACCAGGTTCTCTAGTTGTTGATACCTGGGCCTCCCCAGTTTTGTATGACGGGGAAAACGTACCAGAGCTGGCTGACCCTTCTCTGGTGGTGGTCAATACTGGACCAGATACTCCCGCCGTTGATCTGTGAGTTTCCTGAGTTGTGTCTGACTGGGGATCTGTCACTGAGCTCGAAGATCCTGCTGGGGTGGTGGTCAAACTCAAACCAGGTTCTCCAGTCACTGTTATCTGGATTTTATGAGTTGTGTCCGACTGGAGATCAGTCACTGAGCTCGAAGACCCTTCTTGGGTGGTGGTCAAACCCGGACCAGGTTTTCCTGTCGCTGATCCTTGGACTTTCCAAGTCGTCTCCAACTGGGAATCTGTACCTGATGTCACAGAGCCAGCTTCTTTGATAGTCAAACCTGGACTAAGTTCTCTGGTCACTGATCCCTGGGGTAACCGAGTGGTACGTGACTGTGAGTCTGTAGACCCAGCTCGGCTGGTGGTCAAACCTGGACCAGGTTCTCTAGTTGTTGATCCCTGGGCCTCCCCGGTTTTGTATGACGGGGAAAACGTACCAGAGCTGGCTGACCCTTCTCTGGTGGTGGTCAAACTCAAACCAGGTTCTTCAGTCGCTGTTATCTGGATTTTATGAGTTGTGTCTGACTGGAGATCTGTCACTGTGCTCGCAGTCCCTGCTGGGCTGGTGGTCAAACCCGGACCAGGTTCTCCAGTCGCTGTTATCTGGATTTTATGAGTTTTGTCTGACTGGAGATCTGTCACTGAGCTCGCAGTCCCTGCTGGGCTGGTGGTCAAACCCGGACCAGGTTCTCCAGTCGCTGTTATCTGGATTTTATGAGTTGTGTCCGACTGGAGATCAGTCACTGAGTTCGCAGACCCTGTTGGGGTGGTGGTCAAACTCAAACCAGGTTCTCCAGTCACTGATCTGTGAGTTTCCTGAGTTGTGACTGACTGGGGACCTGTCATTGTGCTCGAAGACTCTGCTGTCGGTGAGGTCAGATTTGGCCTAGACATTCCCGTCGCGGATCTGTGGGTTTTACGAGTTGTGTCGGACTGGAGATCAGTCACTGAGCTCAAAGACCCTTCTTGGGTGGTGGTCAAACCCAGACCAGGTTTTCCTGTTGCTGATCCTTGGACTTTCCAAGTCGTCTCCAAATGGGAATCTGTACCTGAGATCGCAGAGCCTGCTGGGGTGGTGGTCAAACTCAGATCAAGATCTCCTGACGCTGTCCCCTGGGCTTCCGGAGTTGTCTTTGTCTGGGTCTGTGTACCTGAGCTCACAGACGCTTCTGGGCTGCTGATCAAATCCTGATTATGCTTTGCTGTCACTGATCCCTGGGGTTCTCGAGTTAAGTTTGTCTGGGAATCTGCACCTGTTGTCGCAGACCCAGCTCGGCTGGTGGTCAAACCTGGACTAAGTTCTCTGGTCACTGATCCCTGGGGTAACTGAGTGGTACGTGACTGTGAGTCTGTACGTGAGTCTGTAGACCCAGCTCGGCTGCTGGTCAAACCTGGACTAAGTTCTCTGGTTGCTGATCCCTGGCCCTCCCCAGTTTTGTATGACGGGGAAACTGTACCTGAGCTCGCCAGTCCTGTGGGGTTGGTGGTCAAACCTGGATCACCTTCTCTCGCTGCTGATTCCTGAAGCTCCACAGTTGTGTCCGACTGGGGTTCTGTACCGGAGCTCGAAGACCCTGCTGTGGTGGAAGTCAAACCCCGTCCAGACTCTCCTCTCATTGATCCCTGGCTTTCCCGAGTTGTGTTCGACACGGTATCTGTACCTGAGCTCACAGACGTGCCTGTGGTGATATTCGTACCCAGAGCAGACTCTCCCATCGCTGTCCGGTGGGGTTCCCGAGATGATTGTGACCGGGAATCGTCACCTGAGCTCGAAGACCTTGTTGCATTTGTGGTCAAACCCCGATCAGGTTCTTCCGACGCTAATCCCTGGGCTTCCTGCGTTGTGTCCGACTGGGAAACTGTACCTGAACCCACAGATCCAGATGGGGTGGTGGTCAAACCCAGATTAGGCTTTAACATCACTGATTCCTGAGCTTCCCGAGTTGTGTTTGCCTGGGAATCTGAGCCTGATGTCGGAGACTCGGTTTCGGTGGTAGTCAAACTTGGAGCAGGTTCACTGCTCACTGAGTCCTGGGGTAACCGAGTTGGATCTGACTGGGATTCTGTACCTGAGCCCGCAGACACAGTTCGGCTGGTGGTCAAACCTGGACCAGGTTCTCCAGTCGCTGTTATCTGGGTTTTATGAGTTGTGTCCGACTGGAGATCAGTCACTGAGTTCGCAGTCCCTGTTGGGGTGGTGGTCAAACCCGGACCAGGTTTTCCTGTCGCTGATCCTTGGACTTTCCAAGTCGTCTCCAACTGGGAATCTGTACCTGAGCTCGCAGATCCTGCTGGGCTGGTGGTCAAACCCGGACCAGGTTCCTTGGTCATTGCTCCTTGCGTTTCCTGAGTCGTGTGAGGCTGGGAATCTGTACCTGAGCTCGCAGACCCTGCTGGGGAGGTGGTCAAATTCAAACCAGGTTCTCCAGTCACTGTTATCTGGGTTTTATGAGTTGTGTCCGACTGGAGATCAGTCACTGAGCTCGCAGACCCTTCTTGGGTGGTGGTCAAACCCGGTCCAGGTTTTCCTGTCGCTGATCCTTGGACTTTCCAAGTTGTCTTTGTCTGGGTCTGTGTACCTGAGCTCACAGACGCTTCTGGGCTGCTGGTCAAATCCCGATTATGCTTTGCTGTCACTGATCCCTGAGGTTCTCGAGTTAAGTTTGTCTGGGAATCTGCACCTGATGTCGCAGACCCAGCTCGGCTGGTGGTCAAACCTGGACTAAGTTCTCTGGTCACTGATCCCTGGGGTAACTGAGTGGTACGTGACTGTGAGTCTGTACGTGAGTCTGTAGACCCAGCTCGGCTGCTGGTCAAACCTGGACTAAGTTCTCTGGTTGCTGATCCCTGGCCCTCCCCAGTTTTGTATGACGGGGAAACTGTACCTGAGCTCGCCAGTCCTGTGGGGTTGGTGGTCAAACCTGGATCATCTTCTCTCGTTGCTGATTCCTGAAGCTCCACAGTTGTGTCCGACTGGGGTTCTGTACCTGAGCTCGAAGACCCTGCTGTGGTGGAAGTCAAACCCCGTCCAGACTCTCCTCTCATTGATCCCTGGCTTTTCCGAGTTGTGTTCGACACGGTATCTGTACCTGAGCTCACAGACGTGCCTGTGGTGATATTCGTACCCAGAGCAGACTCTCCCATCGCTGTCCCGTGGGGTTCCCGAGATGATTGTGACCGGGAATCGTCACCTGAGCTCGAAGACCCTGTTGCATTTGTAGTCAAACCCCGACCAGGTTCTTCCGACGCTGATCCCTGGGCTTCCTGCGTTGTGTCCGACTGGGAAACTGTGCCTGAACCCACAGTTCCAGTTGGGGTGGTGGTCAAACCCAGATTAGGCTTTCCCGTCACTGATTCCTGAGCTTCCCGAGTTGTGTTTGCCTGGGAATCTGAGCCTGATGTCGGAGACTCGGTTTCGGTGGTAGTCAAACTTGGAGCAGGTTCACTGCTCACTGATCCCTGGGGTAACCGAGTTGGATCTGACTGGGATTCTGTACCTGAGCCCGCAGACACAGTTCGGCTGGTGGTCAAACCCGGACCAGGTTCTCTAGTTGTTGATCCCTGGGCCTCCCCAGTTTTGTATGACGGGGAAAACGTACCAGAGCTGGCTGACCCTTCTCTGGTGGTGGTCAATACTGGACCAGATACTCCCGCCGCTGATCTGTGAGTTTCCTGAGTTGTGCCTGACTGGGGACCTGTCACTGAGCTCGAAGATCCTGCTGGGCTGGTGGTCAAACCCAGACCAGGTTCTCCAGTCACTGTTATCTGGATTTTATGACTTGTGTCTGACTGGAGATCTGTCACTGAGCTTGAAGATCCTGCTGAGTTGGTGGTCAAACTCAAACCAGGTTCTTCAGTCGCTGTTATCTGGGTTTTATGAGTTGTGTCCGACTGGAGATCAGTCACTGAGTTCGCAGACCCTGTTGGGGTGGTGGTCAAACCCGGACCAGGTTTTCCTGTCGCTGATCTGTTTGTTTCCTGAGTTGTGACTGACTGGGGACCTGTCATTGTGCTCGAAGACTCTGCTGTCGGTGAGGTCAGATTCGGCCTAGACATTCCCGTCGCGGATCTGTGGGTTTTACGAGTTGTGTCTGACTGGGAATCTGTACTTGACTTCGAAGATCCTGCTGGGGTAGTGGTCAAACTCAAACCAGGTTCTCCAGTCACTGTTATCTGGGTTTTATGAGTTGTGTCCGACTGGAGATCAGTCACTGAGCTCGAAGACCCTTCTTGGGTGGTGGTCAAACCCGGACCAGGTTTTCCTGTCGCTGATCCTTGGACTTTCCAAGTCGTCTCCAACTGGGAATCTGTACCTGATGTCACAGAGCCAGCTTCTTTGATAGTCAAACCTGGACTAAGTTCTCTGGTCACTGATCCCTGGGGTAACCGAGTGGTACGTGACTGTGAATCTGTAGACCCAGCTCGGCTGGTGGTCAAACCTGGACCAGGTTCTCTAGTTGTTGATCCCTGGGCCTCCCCGGTTTTGTATGACGGGGAAAACGTACCAGAGCTGGCTGACCCTTCTCTGGTGGTGGTCAAACTCAAACCAGGTTCTCCAGTCACTGTTATCTGGGTTTTATGAGTTGTGTCTGACTGGAGATCTGTCACTGTGCTCGCAGTCCCTGCTGGGCTGGTGGTCAAACCCGGACCAGGTTCTCCAGTCGCTGTTATCTGGATTTTATGACTTGTGTCTGACTGGAGATCTGTCACTGTGCTCGCAGTCCCTGCTGGGCTGGTGGTCAAACCCGGACCAGGTTCTCCAGTCGCTGTTATCTGGATTTTATGAGTTGTGTCTGACTGGAGATCTGTCACTGTGCTCGCAGTCCCTGCTGGGCTGGTGGTCAAACCTGGACCAGGTTCTCCAGTCGCTGTTATCTGGATTTTATGAGTTGTGTCTGACTGGAGATCAGTCACTGAGCTCGAAGATCCTGCTGGGCTGGTGGTCAAACCCGGACCAGGTTCTCCAGTCGCTGTTATCTGGATTTTATGAGTTGTGTCTGACTGGAGATCTGTCACTGAGCTCGCAGTCCCTGCTGGGCTGGTGGTCAAACCCGGACCAGGTTCTCCAGTCACTGTTATCTGGATTTTATGAGTTGTGTCTGACTGGAGATCAGTCACTGAGCTCGCAGTCCCTGCTGGGCTGGTGGTCAAACCCGGACCAGGTTCTCCAGTCGCTGTTATTTGGGTTTTATGAGTTGTGTCTGACTGGAGATCAGTCACTGAGTTCGCAGATCCTGCTGGGCTGGTGGTCAAACTCGGACCAGGTTCTCCAGTCGCTGTTATCTGGGTTTTATGAGTTGTGTCTGACTGGAGATCAGTCACTGAGTTCGCAGATCCTGCTGGGCTGGTGGTCAAACCCGGACCAGGTTCCTTGGTCATTGCTCCTTGCGTTTCCTGAGTCGTGTGAGGCTGGGAATCTGTACCTGAACTCGCAGTCCCTGCTGGGGTGGTGGTCAAACCCAGACCAGGTTCTCCAGTCACTGTTATCTGGATTTTATGAGTTGTGTCCGACTGGAGATCAGTCACTGAGTTCGCAGTCCCTGTTGGGGTGGTGGTCAAACCCGGACCAGGTTCTCCAGTCACTGTTATCTGGGTTTTATGAGTTGTGTCTGACTGGAGATCAGTCACTGAGTTCGCAGTCCCTGTTGGGGTGGTGGTCAAACTCAAACCAGGTTCTCCAGTCACTGTTATCTGGGTTTTATGAGTTGTGTCTGACTGGAGATCAGTCACTGAGTTCGCAGTCCCTGTTGGGGTGGTGGTCAAACCCGGACCAGGTTCTCCAGTCACTGATCTGTTTGTTTCCTGAGTTGTGACTGACTGGGGACCTGTCATTGAGCTCGAAGACCCTGTTGTGGGGGAGGTCAGACTCGGCCTAGACATCCCCGTCGCTGATCTGTGAGTTTTACGAGGTGTGTGTGACTGGGAATCTGAACCCGAGCTCACAGACCCTGCCGGGGTGGTGGAAAAAGCCAGACCGGATTCTCCTCTCATTGATCCCTGGGATTCCCGAGTTGTCTTTGACTGGGTCTGTGTATCTGAGCTCACAGACATTTCTGGGCTATTGGCCAAATCTGGATTATGTTGTGTTGTCACTGATCCTTGGGCTTCTCGAGTTGTGTTTGACTTGGAATCTGTGCCTGAGCTCACAGACATCCCTGGGATGGTGGTCAAACCCGGCCCAGTCACTCCCATCACTGATCTATGTGTTTTCTGAGTTGTGTCTGACTGGGAATCTGTCACTGAGCTCGCAGACCCTGTTAGGCCAGTGGTCAGCCTTGAACCAGGTTCTCCCATCACTGATTGCTGTTGTTCCTGAATTGTGTCCAACTGGGAACCTGTAATAAGAAGTAAAATAGTAAACACATCCTACATCAGATCAGAGAGGAAGTCAGTGGCTGGGAACAGGAGTCTCAATTCCTGGTCAAATCTGCCCTTTGCAATACCCACACCCTCCTCTCCTACCTCTTTAATATCTCTAATCCTTGCCTCCCGAATCCGCCTCATGACTCATCTCTCTCTCTGCGTTCACTCCATCTGAATCACTCTGTCAATCACTCCTTCCTTCTCTGCAGTTGGAGCATCACTCTCACTGATCTCTCTGACCATCTCTCCTCACACAGTCATCACTCAATCTCCACTTGCCCCATTCCTCCCAGTCAAGCATACCACCTCCCTCTCTCCTTCCGTGTTTTTACTCACTTTCTTCTGTCCACATACTTAATCACTCATGGCTAGAATCAACTCCTGACCTGGACCAGCTGCAATTTACCTATCCCCACAATAGGAGTACTGAAGGTGCAATCTCCCTGGCTTTTCACTCAGCCTTGCTTCACTTAGGCAGTGGTAATACTTACCTCAGGCTGCTGTTTATCAACTACAGCTCAGCATTCAACACAATCAGGAAGCTCCAGAATCTGTAGCTCCCTGTGCAACTGGATCCTTGGTTTCCTCACACTGGGAGACCACAGTCTGCGCAGATCCGTAATAACGTGTCCTCCTCACTGATGATCAACACTGACACAACTCATGGATGCATACTTAGCCCACTGGTCCACTCTCTCTACACCCACGACTGTGTGGCTAGCCACAGCTCAGTGCCATCTGTAAATCTGCTGACGACACAACTACTCAACGGCACAATTTCAGACGGTGACGAGGAGCCGTACAGGAGCGAGAGAGATCAGCTGGGTGAGTGGTGTTGCAGCAACCGCCTTACACTCAACATCAATGAGACCAAGGAAATGATTATGGACTTCAGGAAGGGTAAGTCAAGGGAACACACAACCGTGTGTGTGGGATCAGAAATGGGAAGCATTCTGACTGTTTGCATCACGGTCTGGTACGGAGGGGCCACTGTACAGGATCGGAAAAGGCTGCAGAAAGTTGTCAATTCAGCCATTGCCATGATGGGCACGAGTGGCTCCAGCATCCAGGACACCTCCAAAAGGTGATGCCCCTAAAAGCAGCATCCCTCATTTGACGTCACTCCCCCATCACTCAGGACGTGCCCTCCTCTCAGTCACAGGTCAGTGCAACTCCTCACAGTCATTTCTCCCTTCCTCTCTGTGACCATCCTCCCCTCTCACCTCCACCACTCCTCCCCTCCCTCCTGTGTCACTCTCAGTCTCTCCACACCTCTGTTCATTCCTCCCACCCCATTCTCTCCAATCCCCAACAGAGCCTCATCCCTCACGACTCACCAAACCCAACCCAACAGACAGGAGAGAGGAACCACTCACACACCTACCCACAATGCACTGTACATCCAGTAGGTGAACTGGTCCATGGGAGGTTCAACCTCACAGAGTGACAGAGACTGAATGAACACAGACCGACATGAGACTTGGTACCTGAGGATGTGTCTCCTGCTGGGACAGAGGACAGTTCCTGGGTGTGCTCTTCAGTTGATAACTCTTAGGCTGTTCCCATGAGTAAGTTTTCAGATCGGGAATAAAGGAACAGGGACACGGGAGTGCGTCCAACCCTCCTGGCACACTGAAGTCCCTGCTAAATTGCTCAGCAATACCCTGACCCTCCTCGTGCCCCCGATGCCCAGGGCCAGCACTCACTCAGTCACATTGCTAACATCTGGTGTACTCTAATGGTCAATCTGCCAACATCCTCTCCCATATCAGGACCTGCTGAGTGTCCTCTGATGTTCAGTCTCCCTGCTGGAATCGCCTCTGAAAGATGATGCCCGAAGAAAACAGCAACCACCATTAAGGACTCTCATCATCCAGGACACACCCTCCTCTCGTTGCTACCATCAGGGAGGGGTTACAGGAGCCTGAAGACACAAACTCAACATTTTAGGAACAGTTTCTTCCCCTCCACCATCAGATTTCTGAATGATCCACGAACTCATGAACACAACCTCACTATTCCTCTTTTTGCACAGTTTTTTGATTGGAACCTACAGGAATTTTTTTTATGTCTTGCACTGTACTGCTGTCAAAAGAAACAACATATTTCACAAGATACGTTAGTGATAATAAACCTAATTCTGATCCTGAATCTCTGACCACTGACCATAAATCAATGTCCTCTAGTTATATTCACCCTGATCAGTGGTAATATTTCCAGCAGGACGTCCCACACCACCAGCTTCAGGAACATTTATCACCCACAACCATCAGACTCTGAACTGATTCCACAACCTACAGACTCACTTTCAAGGAATCTACAACACATCATCTCAGTATTATTTAATATTTTATTTGTACAATTTGCCTTCTTTTGCACATTGGTTGTTTGTCAGTCTTTGTTTTTGTATAGTTTTTCATAAATTCTGTTGTATTTCTTTATTTTCCTGTAAATGACTGCAATAAAATTAATCTCAGGGTAGTGTTTGGTGACAGATAAGTACTTTGATAATAAATCTTACTTTGACTCTGAGTCAACCCTATCTGCACCTCTTGTAATCTTCTACACGTTCATATATATCCCCAGAATCAGAATCAGAATTAGAATAATTATCACCACCGGGCATCACTGGAAATCTGTTGTTTTATAGCAGTAGTGCCGTACAAAACTTAATTTTCCTTTAAATTTGTTAAAAATATTTATTCATTTATAGGAAGGTACAGCAGGGTAACGGGTCCTTTCGGCCCAACAAGTCCGTGCTGCCCTATCACACCCATGTGGGCAAACATTGAGTAAAAGACAACAAACTGTGCAAATACAAAAGAGGAAAAAAAATATAAACAATATATATTGAGAACATGAGATGAGAGTCCTTGGAAGTGAGTCCATAGGTTGTGTGAACAGTTTAGGGATGGGATAAGTGTTGAGTGAAGTTATCCCCTCTGGTTCAAGAGCCTGATGTCTGAGGGGTAATAACTGTCCCTGACCCTGGTGGTGTGGGTCCTGAGGCTCCTGTACCTTCTTCCTGATGGCAACAACACGAAGAGAGCATGTCCTGGGTGGTGGAGGTTCTGATGATGAATGCTGACAACGCTCCATGTCGATATGCTCAATGGTGGGGAGGGCTTTATCCGTGATGGACTGGGCCTTCAATTATTTACAGATTCAGCACAGTAACCGGCTCCACGAGCCCCACCACCCATGTGACCAATTAACCTACTAACCCAGATGTCTCTGTAATGTGGGAGGGAACCAACACGTTCACAGGGTGAATGTACAATCTCCTTACAGACAGCGGTGGTAACAATTAAACAAATAGTGAAAATATCCTGCCTGAACGTCACTCCAAACCTCACCCACCGGACACTTTCATTTCCTCCACCCCTGAGCACCAGGTCTCAGCCCCCCTGCTCTGTCACTGAGCCGTCTCCACATGTCTTCCAGACCGGCTTCCATCCAAGGCAGGTCATTCCGGATGAGTGAATCACCCTTTCCGGAGAGCTCATGTACTCCTGAGATTGTCAGTGGGGATAGAACGGACTCCATCATTCACATCCCACTGAGAGACACAGATAACCACTGAATCAGCTCACGAGAGCCTGTAGACCACAGAGTTGTGGAATGACCCACTCTCCCCACTGTCACAGGACTTGCTACCTGAGGACGTGTCTCCCGATGGGACAGAGGGTGGTTCCTGGATGGCCCCTCCAGTCGACGACCCTTTGGCCTGTTCCCTTGGAGAAATCCCCAGGTCTAGGATAAAGGAACAGAGACATGGGAAAAAGAAAATCACCGGAACATCATACCTCTCTCCCACCACTGTCTCCTCCAAAATCTTCATCACTACGGGTGACTCCCGTCATTCGCAGTTGGGATGAAATTCTGGGACAGACCACGGGGATCAGCATTCCTTTCAATGATCCCCATCACCAATTCCTGAGCTGTGGACTGTCCAGCATCCATTGTCTCCACCCACCATCTGTTTGTGGCTTCCTATGATCAACCCCCTTCCTCCAGTCCCCATCTTGTACCACAGACCTCTCTCCCAATCCTACCCACAATCGTCCACATTCCTCCTCCTCACTCCCCTTTCACCCGAACTAATACCAGGGGGTACAGACCCGTACGTCTTTGCAATGTGGGTGGATACAGGAACAGAGACATGGGAGGGGGGAAACACCGAAACACCGTCCCTCTCTCCCTCCACTGTCTCTCCTCTACAATCTGTCACTCCCGGACACTCCCAATAGCAGAATTGGGATGAAATTCTAGGACTGACCATGGGATGCAGCATTCCCTTCGATGATTCCTACCTCTCATTCCCGAGCACTGTCTAGTTGTGGGCCTGTGAACGTCCGGGATACCTCTTCACCACATCTACTGTTACCCCCCCTACAAACTCTCTATCACCCCTCTCAGCACCACTCCTCCCCCGCTGTCCACTCTCATCCCACATCCCAGACCTCTCTCCCATCCCCAACTACACTCCCCCTCCTCTCCCTTTCCTACTTCCCTCCACCCCAGTCTCTCCCATTCTGTCCCTCCCTTCTCCAATGTTCCAATCCCCTCCCCTCCGTTAAAAACTTCACGTGGTCCTAGATTAGGTGCGTGGGGGGGGGGCGGTGGTGGTTTCTGGTCACCTCAGTCTAGGAAGGTTGTGGAAGCTTTAGAAATGGTACAAAGTAGATTTACCAGGACAATACCTGGATCTGGGAGCACGTCTTATGAGGAATGTTTGAGGGAGCTGGAGTCTACCTCTTTGGGTCGATGGAGGATGAGAGGTGATTGACAGAGGTGTACAAGCTGACAAGAGATGTAAATCGAGTGAAGAGACAGAGACTGTATTCCCAGGGTGGAAGTGACGAATACCAGGGGGTATAGATCGAGTGAAGAGACAGGGATCGTTTTCCCAGGGTGGAAGTGACTAATACCAGGGGGTACAGAACGAGTGAAGAGACAGAGACTGTTTTCCCAGGGTGGAAGTGACAAATACCAGGGGGGATAGATCGAGTGAAGAGACAGAGACTGTTTTCCCAGGGTGGAAGTGACTAATACCAGGGGGTACGGATCGAGAGAAGAGACAGAGACTGTTTTCCCAGGGTGGAAGTGACTAATACCAGGGGGTACAGATCGAGTGAAGAGACAGAGACTGTTTTCCCAGGGTGGAAGTGACGAATACCAGGGGGTACAGATCGAGTGAAGAGACAGAGACTGTTTTCTCAGGGTGGAAGTGACTAATACCAGGGGGTATAGATCAAGTGAAGAGACAGGGACAGTTTTTCCAGGGTAGAAGTGACGAATACCGGGGGTATAGATTGAGTGAAGAGACAGAGACTGTTTTCCCAGGGTGGAAGTGACTAATACCAGGGGGTACAGATCGAGTGAAGAGACAGAGACTGTTTTCCCAGGGTGGAAGTGACTAATACCAGGGGGTACAGATCGAGTGAAGAGACAGAGACTGTTTTCCCAGGGTGGAAGTGACTAATACCAGGGGGTACAGATCGAGTGAAGAGACAGAGACTGTTTTCCCAGGGTGGAAGTGACTAATACCAGGGGGTACAGATCGAGTGAAGAGACAGAGACTGTTTTCCCAGGGTGGAAGTGACGAATACCAGGGGGTACAGATCGAGTGAAGAGACAGAGACTGTTTTCCCAGGGTGGAAGTGACGAATACCAGGGGGTATAGATCGAGTGAAGAGACAGGGATCGTTTTTCCAGGGTAGAAGTGACTAATACCGGGGGTATAGATTGAGTGAAGAGACAGAGACTGTTTTCCCAGTGTGGAAGTGACGAATACCAGGGGGTATAGATCGAGTGAAGAGACAGGGATCGTTTTTCTAGGGTAGAAGTGACGAATACCGGGGGTATAGATCGAGTGAAGAGACAGAGACTGTTTTCCCAGGGTGGAAGTGACGAATACCAGGGGGTATAGATCGAGTGAAGAGACAGGGACCGTTTTTCCAGGGTAGAAGTGACTAATACCGGGGGTATAGATTGAGTGAAGAGACAGAGACTGTTTTCTCAGGGTGGAAGTGACTAATACCGGTGGGCAGAGTTTTAAGGTGTTTGGAGGAAAGTATCGAGTGGATGTGAGAGGAAGGTGTTTTTACACAGAGGGTGATTTGTGTGTGAAACACTCGGCTGGTAAACGCAGGTACATTAGCAGCATTTAAGAAACTCTCAGATAGGCACATGGACAATAGAAAAATTGAGAGGTGTGCAGGAGGGTTTAGATTAATCTTAGAGTCGTTTAAAAGGCCAGCACTGCAGTGTGGGCTGAAGGGCCTGTACCGTTCTATGTTCTACGTCACAGGTCTAGCTGGGCAGCGTCACTTGGAACCGGGGGTGGGGTAATATGAGGGAGGTGATCACTGACCACGAGCAGGTCAGCAAACTAGAAAACACAGCCCACTCTGTGTGTTAATGACTCGGGACCTTCCAGAATTTCCCCCAAACCCCCAATGCCCCAGTGTCACTGGGAACGGTTACCTACCTGTACAGTACACAGCGTTACTCCAGGGTGTCGGCTTCAACCAATACACAAAATAACCGGAGCAGCTTTTCACCCTGATCTCCCATCTCAAGAAATAGGTGTTGTTATAAGAGGTGAAGCAGACGGTCCTGGTCACCTCCCCCTCTCCCACGTTGGGATGGGGACCTGGAATGAGATTTATAAACACTGTAAAATGTACCCGGTCCCACAGTACAGCAGGGAATGTGAATCAGGACCCACTGTAAATCAGTGGTTCACAACCCACGGTCCGGTCCGGCCTCAGTCAGCACTGAGCTGCTGCCCTCTCCCTCTCCACCCCACCCTCCCCACAGCAGCACCTTCATCTTCTGAATGAGCCTCCCATGAGGGACCTTGTCAAACGTCTGGGGGATCTCACTGAAACCTATCGAATATTGAAAGGCCTGGATAGAGTGGACATGGAGAGGATGTTTCCTATAGTGGGGGAGTCTGGGACCAGAGGGAACAGCCTCAGAACACAGGAGCCTCCCTTTAGAAGAGAAATAAGGAAGAATTTCTACAGACAGAAGGTGGTGAATCTGTGGAATTCATTGCCACAAGTGGCTGTGGAGGTCACGTCATTTAGAAATGTAAAGTGAAGTTGATAGGTTCTTCATTCATGAGGGTGTCAAAGGTTATGAGGGGAAGGCATGAGAATGGGACTGGGTGGGATAGTAAATCAGCCATGATGTAATGGTGTTTCAGACTCAATGGGCTGAATGGCCTAATTCTGCACCTCTCTCTGATGAGCTTATGGTCTGAAATCCATGAAGACAACATCCACAGCTCTACCTTCATCAGTCACCTCTGTCAACCCCTCAACAAACTCCAGCACGGCAGTAAGTCATGACCTGCCCTGCAGAAAGAGATGTTGACTGTCCCTCATTCACTCACTCAATGCTCATAAGTCCCATCCATAAGAATCCTCTCCACTGCCTTCCCTACCACTGACGTGTGACTTACTGGTCAGAGAGTCACAGAAAGCTACAGCACAGAAACAGGCCCTTCTGCCCATCCAGTCCATGCTGAACCATTTAAACTGCCTTGTCCCATCAACCTGCACCCGGACCACAGCCGTCCATCTCTCCCATCCATGTACCAACCAAACTTCTCCTAAACATTGAAATCAAAATGGCATCTACCACTTGCTCAGGCAGCTCGATCCACAGTGTAGTTTCCAGGATAATTCCTGTTTCCCAACATTTTCTCCACATTTGAACTGAATGTTCAGACCATTCTATTTATTTCTCTATTTGGCAATCAAGTGTGGTGTAGGGCCTTTTGACCCTTTGAGCCACAATAGCCCAGTGACCCTCAACAACACCAATTAACCCAAACCTAATCCTGGGACAATTTACAATGACCAATGAACCCACCCGGTACGTCTTTGGACTGTGGGAGGAAACCGGAGAACCCGGGGAAAACCCATGCATTCCATGGGGAGGACGGACAGAGACTCCTTACAGAGGAGGCTGGAATTGAACTCTGAACTCCAACACCCCGAGCTGTAATAGTGACGTGCTAACTGCTACGTTACCAGGCAACCATTAATTTATCCCACTAACTGGTGAACAATGATGTCTGCAGACTCCCCCAACTCCCTGGAGATTGCCCCACCACTGAAATGAGTCTGGGGTCATTGAAAATCCTCTGGGTCGTATCCAGAATGCGGTCAGTGGGCAGATCAGTTCTGTAACCCAACTCCAGGAAGTTGTCACTCCTCCACCGGACTCCATGACGATACAGGACCGTAGAGCGGCCTGAGTGACTGTGGGGAGACCTCTCGGGGAGATGGGATTCTGTGTCCATGCTACGGCCCTCTGAAGAGATCCGGGTCATCAGTTTGTCCCTCCCCAAAAATAACCGAGCCCCACTGATGTAAACTCTGACCCTACCGTTTAACCAGCCTGGGATCTCCCCGGAGCAGCGACCCTGTGGAACGACCGTCTCAGGTATCTTCCATCCTCCGGAACTGAAACAACAATCAGAGAGTCAGTCCTTGATCTGAGGGAGTTTATTCACTCAGAGAGATGAGAAATTGCAGTCACCCTGTCTGTACCCTGTCTCTGGTCAATAACCCCCCAATCCTGGGAATTCTCTCTCTTTTGTATCTCCACTTGCCTCTACCCTGAGAATGCGGGATCTCCCCTCTCCCTATATTTACTCCCTATCTCAGTCTAGTCACTGATGATCCCAGTCTCCCTCATTTCCTATTCACACACCCCTTGTTCCCCTGTTTACATTCCCCATCTGTGTCCAGTTTCTCAGTGATTATCTCCTCACTTTACCTGTTAAATCTGTACCATCCCACTTCAAGATTTCCATCACCCATCCATTGTCCACCGGTACACTCAGTGTTGGAACAATCCGTGCTCCTCCAGGGCTGATCCAGGACGGTGTGGTTTACACACGGATCACCGAGTGCGGAGTCTGTGACTGAGGGACAGAACGATGTTCAGTGTTAATGTACAGCTCACATTCTCATCCTCTTTCTCTGCCAACCACAACCCCCATCTGCACTTACACTCTCAGCAACCTGGGCACAAATAATTATTTTTAATCCATCAAAAGGGATGAGAGTTTCAGAGACTGAGCCAGTGTTTAACTGTCCCACCAGAGGTGCCCCTGAGAAGGTGGCGGTGAATGTGGTGAGCTGACTTCCTGAACTGTAGCAATCTTTGATGTGTGGGGACACCCACAATGATGATCCGGAGTTCCAGGGTTTTGACCCAGTGACACTGAAGGAGCAGCAATGTATTTCCAAGGCATGGCAATATGCAATTTGGAGGAAAACATCCAGCTGTCTATAGCCCCCTCTCAACATCCCTCCTCCACTCCAGTCCCCTCTCAACATCCCTCCTCCACTCCAGTCCCCTCTCAACGTCCCTCCTCCACTCCAGTCCCCTCTCAACATCCCTCCTCCACTCCAATCCCCTCTTTTCATCCCACAGCTCATTACTCTCTCCTCTCCCCTGCACTGGTGTCCATCTATATGCCCCATTTCCCTACTCCCTCCTCTCTTCCTCATTCACCTTTCCCTTGTCACTCTCCTCCACTCTCCCTTTCCGGCCAGCAAGCCCGTGCTGTCCATGTGACCAATTAGCCGACTAACCCGCACGTCTTTGCAATGTGGGTGGATACAGGAACAGACACATGGGAGGGGGGAAACACCGAAACACCGTCCCTCTCTCCCTCCACTGTCTCTCCTCTACAATCTGTCACTCCCGGACACTCCCAATAGCAGAATTGGGATGAAATTCTAGGACTGACCATGGGATGCAGCATTCCCTTCGATGATTCCTACCTCTCATTCCCGAGCACTGTCTAGTTGTGGGCCTGTGAACGTCCGGGATACCTCTTCACCACATCTACTGTTACCCCCCCTACAAACTCTCTATCACCCCTCTCAGCACCACTCCTCCCCCGCTGTCCACTCTCATCCCACATCCCAGACCTCTCTCCCATCCCCAACTACACTCCCCCTCCTCTCCCTTTCCTACTTCCCTCCACCCCAGTCTCTCCCGTTCTGTCCCTCCCTTCTCCAATGTTCCAATCCCCTCCCCTCCGTTAAAAACTTCACGTGGTCCTAGATTAGGTCCGTGGGGGGGGGGGGCGGTGGTGGTTTCTGGTCACTTCAGTCTAGGAAGGTTGTGGAAGCTTTAGAAATGGTACAAAGTAAATTTACCAGGACAATACCTGGATCTGAGAGCACGTCTTATGAGGAATGTTTAAGGGAGCTGGAGTCTCCCTCTTTGGGTCGATGGAGGATGAGAGGTGATTGACAGGAGTACAAGCTGATAAGAGACGTAAATGGAGTGAAGAGACAGAGACTGTTTTCCCAGGGTGGAAGTGACGAATACCAGGGGGTACAGATCGAGTGAAGAGACAGAGACTGTTTTCCCAGGATGGAAGTGACGAATACCAGGGGGTATAGATCGAGTGAAGAGACAGGGACCGTTTTCCCAGGGTGGAAGTGACTAATACCAGGGGGTACAGATCGAGTGAAGAGACAGAGACTGTTTTCCCAGGGTGGAAGTGACTAATACCAGGGGGTACAGATCGAGTGAAGAGACAGAGACTGTTTTCCCAGGGTGGAAGTGACTAATACCAGGGGGTACAGATCGAGTGAAGAGACAGAGACTGTTTTCCCAGGGTGGAAGTGACTAATACCAGGGGGTATATATCGAGTGAAGAGACAGAGACTGTTTTCCCAGGGTGGAAGTGACGAATACCAGGGGGTATAGATCGAGTGAAGAGACAGGGATCGTTTTTCCAGGGTAGAAGTGACTAATACCGGGGGTATAGATTGAGTGAAGAGACAGAGACTGTTTTCCCAGGGTAGAAGTGACAAATACCAGGGGGTATAGATCGAGTGAAGAGACAGAGACTGTTTTCTCAGGGTGGAAGTGACTAATACCAGGGGGTACAGATCGAGTGAAGAGTCAGAGACTGTTTTTCCAGGGTAGAAGTGACTAATACCGGGGGTATAGATTGAGTGAAGAGACAGAGACTGTTTTCCCAGGGTAGAAGTGACAAATACCAGGGGGTATAGATCGAGTGAAGAGACAGAGACTGTTTTCTCAGGGTGGAAGTGACTAATACCGGTGGGCAGAGTTTTAAGGTGTTTGGAGGAAAGTATCGAGTGGATGTGAGAGGAAGGTGTTTTTACACAGAGGGTGATTTGTGTGTGAAACACTCGGCCGGTAAACGCAGGTACATTAGCAGCATTTAAGAAACTCTCAGACAGGCACATGGACAATAGAAAAATTGAGAGGTGTGCAGGAGGGTTTAGATTAATCTTAGAGTCGTTTAAAAGGCCAGCACTGCAGTGTGGGCTGAAGGGCCTCTACCGTTCTATGTTCTACGTCACAGGTCTAGCTGGGCAGCGTCACTTGGAACCGGGGGTGGGGTAATATGAGGGAGGTGATCACTGACCACGAGCAGGTCAGCAAACTAGAAAACACAGCCCACTCTGTGTGTTAATGACTCGGGACCTTCCAGAATTTCCC
This sequence comes from Hemitrygon akajei, assembly GCF_048418815.1. Classification (NCBI taxonomy): domain Eukaryota; kingdom Metazoa; phylum Chordata; class Chondrichthyes; order Myliobatiformes; family Dasyatidae; genus Hemitrygon; species Hemitrygon akajei. The sequence continues at coordinate 2,032,294 of NW_027331998.1, forward strand.
CCAAACCCCCAATGCCCCAGTGTCACTGGGAACGGTTACCTACCTGTACAGTACACAGCGTTTCTCCAGGGTGTGGGCTTCAGCCAATACACAAAATAACCGGAGCAGCTTTTCACCCTGATCTCCCATCTCAAGAAATAGGTGTTGTTATAAGAGGTGAGGCAGACGGTCCTGGTCACCTCCCCCTCTCCCACGTTGGGATGGGGACCTGGAATGAGATTTATAAACACTGTAAAATGTACCCGGTCCCACAGTACAGCGGGGAATGTGAATCAGGACCCACTGTAAATCAGTGGTTCACAACCCACGGTCCGGTCCGGCCTCAGTCAGCACTGAGCTGCTGCCCTCTCCCTCTCCACCCCACCCTCCCCACAGCAGCACCTTCATCTTCTGAATGAGCCTCCCATGAGGGACCTTGTCAAACGTCTGGGGGATCTCACTGAAACCTATCGAATATTGAAAGGCCTGGATAGAGTGGACATGGAGAGGATGTTTCCTATAGTGGGGGAGTCTGGGACCAGAGGGAACAGCCTCAGAACACAGGAGCCTCCCTTTAGAAGAGAAATAAGGAAGAATTTCTACAGACAGAAGGTGGTGAATCTGTGGAATTCATTGCCACAAGTGGCTGTGGAGGTCACGTCATTTAGAAATGTAAAGTGAAGTTGATAGGTTCTTCATTCATGAGGGTGTCAAAGGTTATGAGGGGAAGACATGAGAATGGGACTGGGTGGGATAGTAAATCAGCCATGATGTAATGGTGTTTCAGACTCAATGGGCTGAATGGCCTAATTCTGCACCTCTCTCTGATGAGCTTATGGTCTAAAATCCATGAAGACAACATCCACAGCTCTACCTTCATCAGTCACCTCTGTCAACCCCTCAACAAACTCCAGCACGGCAGTAAGTCATGACCTGCCCTGCAGAAAGAGATGTTGACTGTCCCTCATTCACTCACTCAATGCTCAGAAGTCCCATCCATAAGAATCCTCTCCACTGCCTTCCCTACCACTGACGTGTGACTTACTGGTCAGAGAGTCACAGAAAGCTACAGCACAGAAACAGGCCCTTCGGCCCATCCAGTCCATGCTGAACCATTTAAACTGCCTTGTCCCATCAACCTGCACCCGGACCACAGCCGTCCATCTCTCCCATCCATGTACCAACCAAACTTCTCCTAAACATTGAAATCAAAATGGCATCTACCACTTGCTCAGGCAGCTCGATCCACAGTGTAGTTTCCAGGATAATTCCTGTTTCCCAACATTTTCTCCACATTTGAACTGAATGTTCAGACCATTCTATTTATTTCTCTATTTGGCAATCAAGTGTGGTGTAGGGCCTTTTGACCCTTTGAGCCACAATAGCCCAGTGACCCTCAACAACACCAATTAACCCAAACCTAATCCTGGGACAATTTACAATGACCAATGAACCCACCCGGTACGTCTTTGGACTGTGGGAGGAAACCGGAGAACCCGGGGAAAACCCATGCATTCCATGGGGAGGACGGACAGAGACTCCTTACAGAGGAGGCTGGAATTGAACTCTGAACTCCAACACCCCGAGCTGTAATAGTGACGTGCTAACTGCTACGTTACCAGGCAACCATTAATTTATCCCACTAACTGGTGAACAATGATGTCTGCAGACTCCCCCAACTCCCTGGAGATTGCCCCACCACTGAAATGAGTCTGGGGTCATTGAAAATCCTCTGGGTCGTATCCAGAATGCGGTCAGTGGGCAGATCAGTTCTGTAACCCAACTCCAGGAAGTTGTCACTCCTCCACCGGACTCCATGACGATACAGGACCGTAGAGCGGCCTGAGTGACTGTGGGGAGACCTCTCGGGGAGATGGGATTCTGTGTCCATGCTACGGCCCTCTGAAGAGATCCGGGTCATCAGTTTGTCCCTCCCCAAAAATAACCGAGCCCCACTGATGTAAACTCTGACCCTACCGTTTAACCAGCCTGGGATCTCCCCGGAGCAGCGACCCTGTGGAACGACCGTCTCAGGTATCTTCCATCCTCCGGAACTGAAACAACAATCAGAGAGTCAGTCCTTGATCTGAGGGAGTTTATTCACTCAGAGAGATGAGAAATTGCAGTCACCCTGTCTGTACCCTGTCTCTGGTCAATAACCCCCCAATCCTGGGAATTCTCTCTCTTTTGTATCTCCACTTGCCTCTACCCTGAGAATGCGGGATCTCCCCTCTCCCTATATTTACTCCCTATCTCAGTCTAGTCACTGATGATCCCAGTCTCCCTCATTTCCCATTCACACACCCCTTGTTCCCCTGTTTACATTCCCCATCTGTGTCCAGTTTCTCAGTGATTATCTCCTCACTTTACCTGTTAAATCTGTACCATCCCACTTCAAGATTTCCATCACCCATCCATTGTCCACCGGTACACTCAGTGTTGGAACAATCCGTGCTCCTCCAGGGCTGATCCAGGACGGTGTGGTTTACACACGGATCACCGAGTGCGGAGTCTGTGACTGAGGGACAGAACGATGTTCAGTGTTAATGTACAGCTCACATTCTCATCCTCTTTCTCTGCCAACCACAACCCCCATCTGCACTTACACTCTCAGCAACCTGGGCACAAATAATTATTTTTAATCCATCAAAAGGGATGAGAGTTTCAGAGACTGAGCCAGTGTTTAACTGTCCCACCAGAGGTGCCCCTGAGAAGGTGGCGGTGAATGTGGTGAGCTGACTTCCTGAACTGTAGCAATCCTTGATGTGTGGGGACACCCACAATGATGATCCGGAGTTCCAGGGTTTTGACCCAGTGACACTGAAGGAGCAGCAATGTATTTCCAAGGCATGGCAATATGCAATTTGGAGGAAAACATCCAGCTGTCTATAGCCCCCTCTCAACATCCCTCCTCCACTCCAGTCCCCTCTCAACATCCCTCCTCCACTCCAGTCCCCTCTCAACGTCCCTCCTCCACTCCAGTCCCCTCTCAACGTCCCTCCTCCACTCCACTCCCCTCTTTTCATCCCACAGCTCATTACTCTCTCCTCTCCCCTGCACTGGTGTCCATCTATATGCCCCATTTCCCTACTCCCTCCTCTCTTCCTCATTCACCTTTCCCTTGTCACTCTCCTCCACTCTCCCTTTCCGGCCAGCAAGCCCGTGCTGTCCATGTGACCAATTAGCCGACTAACCCGCACGTCTTTGCAATGTGGGTGGATACAGGAACAGAGACATGGGAGGGGGGAAACACCGAAACACCGTCCCTCTCTCCCTCCACTGTCTCTCCTCTACAATCTGTCACTCCCGGACACTCCCAATAGCAGAATTGGGATGAAATTCTAGGACTGACCATGGGATGCAGCATTCCCTTCGATGATTCCTACCTCTCATTCCCGAGCACTGTCTAGTTGTGGGCCTGTGAACGTCCGGGATACCTCTTCACCACATCTACTGTTACCCCCCCTACAAACTCTCTATCACCCCTCTCAGCACCACTCCTCCCCCGCTGTCCACTCTCATCCCACATCCCAGACCTCTCTCCCATCCCCAACTACACTCCCCCTCCTCTCCCTTTCCTACTTCCCTCCACCCCAGTCTCTCCCGTTCTGTCCCTCCCTTCTCCAATGTTCCAATCCCCTCCCCTCCGTTAAAAACTTCACGTGGTCCTAGATTAGGTGCGTGCGGGGGGGGGGGGGGGGTGTTTCTGGTCACTTCAGTCTAGGAAGGTTGTGGAAGCTTTAGAAATGGTACAAAGTAGATTTACCAGGACAATACCTGGATCTGGGAGCACGTCTTATGAGGAATGTTTGAGGGAGCTGGAGTCTCCCTCTTTGGGTCGATGGAGGATGAGAGGTGATTGACAGAGGTGTACAAGCTGACAAGAGATGTAAATCGAGTGAAGAGACAGAGACTGTTTTCCCAGGGTGGAAGTGACGAATACCAGGGGGTATAGATCGAGTGAAGAGACAGGGACCGTTTTCCCAGGGTGGAAGTGACGAACACCAGGGGGTACAGATCGAGTGAAGAGACAGAGACTGTTTTCCCAGGGTGGAAGAGACAAATACAAGGGGGTATAGATTGAGTGAAGAGACAGAGACTGTTTTCCCAGGGTGGAAGTGACTAATACCAGGGGGTACAGATCGAGTGAAGAGTCAGAGACTGTTTTTCCAGGGTAGAAGTGACTAATACCGGGGGTACAGATCGAGTGAAGTGACAGAGACTGTTTTCCCAGGGTGGAAGTGACTAATACCAGGGGGTATATATCGAGTGAAGTGACAGAGACTGTTTTCCCAGGGTGGAAGTGACTAATACCAGGGGGTACAGATCGAGTGAAGAGACAGAGACTGTTTTCCCAGGGTGGAAGTGACTAATACCAGGGGGTACAGATCGAGTGAAGAGACAGAGACTGTTTTCCCAGGGTAGAAGTGACTAATACCAGGGGTTACAGATCGAGTGAAGAGACAGAGACTGTTTTCCCAGGGTGGAAGTGACTAATACCAGTGGGTACAGATCGAGTGAAGTGACAGAGACTGTTTTCCCAGGGTGGAAGTGACGAATACCAGGGGTTACAGATCGAGTGAAGAGACAGAGACTGTTTTCCCAGGGTGGAAGTGACTAATACCAGTGGGTATAGATCGAGTGAAGAGACAGAGTCTGTTTTCCCAGGGTGGAAGTGACTAATACCAGGGGGTACAGATCGAGTGAAGAGACAGAGACTGTTTTCCCAGGGTGGAAGTGACTAATACCAGGGGTACAGATCGAGTGAAGAGACAGAGACTGTTTTCCCAGGGTAGAAGTGACTAATACCAGGGGGTATAGATCGAGTGAAGAGACAGAGACTGTTTTCCCAGGGTGGAAGTGATTAATACCAGGGGGTATAGATCGAGTGAAGAGACAGAGACTGTTTTCCCAGGGTGGAAGTGATTAATACCAGGGGGTATAGATCGAGTGAAGAGACAGAGACTGTTTTTCCAGGGTGAAAGTGACTAATACCAGGGGGTACAGATCGAGTGAAGAGACAGAGACTGTTTTCCCAGGGTGGAAGTGACGAATACCAGGGGGTACAGATCGAGTGAAGAGACAGAGACTGTTTTCCCAGGGTGGAAGTGACGAATACCAGGGGGTATAGATTGAGTGAAGAGACAGAGACTGTTTTCCCAGGGTGGAAGTGACTAATACCGGTGGGCAGAGTTTTAAGGTGTTTGGAGGAAAGTATCGAGTGGATGTGAGAGGAAGGTGTTTTTACACAGAGGGTGATTTGTGTGTGAAACACTCGGCTGGTAAACGCAGGTACATTAGCAGCATTTAAGAAACTCTCAGATAGGCACATGGACAATAGAAAAATTGAGAGGTGTGCAGGAGGGTTTAGATTAATCTTAGAGTCGTTTAAAAGGCCAGCACTGCAGTGTGGGCTGAAGGGCCTGTACCGTTCTATGTTCTACGTCACAGGTCTAGCTGGGCAGCGTCACTTGGAACCGGGGGTGGGGTAATATGAGGGAGGTGATCACTGACCACGAGCAGGTCAGCAAACTAGAAAACACAGCCCACTCTGTGTGTTAATGACTCGGGACCTCCCAGAATTTCCCCCAAACCCCCAATGCCCCAGTGTCACTGGGAACGGTTACCTACCTGTACAGTACACAGCGTTTCTCCAGGGTGTCGGCTTCAACCAATACACAAAATAACCGGAGCAGCTTTTCACCCTGATCTCCCATCTCAAGAAATAGGTGTTGATATAAGAGGTGAAGCAGACGGTCCTGGTCACCTCCCCCTCTCCCACGTTGGGATGGGGACCTGGAATGAGATTTATAAACACTGTAAAATGTACCCGGTCCCACAGTACAGCGGGGAATGTGAATCAGGACCCACTGTAAATCAGTGGTTCACAACCCACGGTCCGGTCCGGCCTCAGTCAGCACTGAGCTGCTGCCCTCTCCCTCTCCACCCCACCCTCCCCACAGCAGCACCTTCATCTTCTGAATGAGCCTCCCATGAGGGACCTTGTCAAACGTCTGGGGGATCTCACTGAAACCTATCGAATATTGAAAGGCCTGGATAGAGTGGACATGGAGAGGATGTTTCCTATAGTGGGGGAGTCTGGGACCAGAGGGAACAGCCTCAGAACACAGGAGCCTCCCTTTAGAAGAGAAATAAGGAAGAATTTCTACAGACAGAAGGTGGTGAATCTGTGGAATTCATTGCCACAAGTGGCTGTGGAGGTCACGTCATTTAGAAATGTAAAGTGAAGTTGATAGGTTCTTCATTCATGAGGGTGTCAAAGGTTATGAGGGGAAGGCATGAGAATGGGACTGGGTGGGATAGTAAATCAGCCATGATGTAATGGTGTTTCACACTCAATGGGTTGAATGGCCTAATTCTGCACCTCTCTCTGATGAGCTTATGGTCTAAAATCCATGAAGACAACATCCATAGCTCTACCTTCATCAGTCACCTCTGTCAACCCCTCAACAAACTCCAGCACGGCAGTAAGTCATGACCTGCCCTGCAGAAAGAGATGTTGACTGTCCCTCATTCACTCACTTAATGCTCAGAAGTCCCATCCATAAGAATCCTCTCCACTGCCTTCCCTACCACTGACGTGAGACTTACTGGTCAGAGAGTCACAGAAAGGTACAGCACAGAAACAGGCCCTTCGGCCCATCCAGTCCATGCTGAACCATTTAAACTGCCTTGTCCCATCAACCTGCACCCGGACCACAGCCGTCCATCTCTCCCATCCATGTACCAACCAAACTTCTCTTAAACATTGAAATCGAAATGGCATCCATCACTGGCTCAGGCAGCTCACTCCACACTGTAGTTTCCAGGATAATTCCTGTTTCCCAACATTTTCTCCACATTTGAACTGAATGTTCAGACCATTCTATTTATTTCTCTATTTGGCAATCAAGTGTGGTGTAGGGCCTTTTGACCCTTTGAGCCACAATAGCCCAGTGACCCTCAACAACACCAATTAACCCAAACCTAATCCTGGGACAATTTACAATGACCAATGAACCCACCCGGTACGTCTTTGGACAGTGGGAGGAAACCGGAGAAACCGGGGAAAACCCATCCATTCCATGGGGAGGACGAACAGAGACTCCTTACAGATGACACTGGAATTGAACTCTGAACTCCGACACCCCGAGCTGTAATAGTGACGTGCTAACTCCTACGTTACCAAAGCAACCATTAATTTATCCCACTAACTGGTGAATGATGATGTCTGCAGACTCCCCCAACTCCCTGGAGATTGCCCCACCACTGAAATGAGTCTGGGGTCATTGAAACTCCTCCGGGTCGTATCCACAATGGGGTCAGTGGGCAGATCAGTTCTGTAACCCAACTCCAGGAAGTTGTCACTCCTCCACCGGACTCCATGACGATACAGGACCGTAGAGCGGTCTGAGTGACTGTGGGGAGACCTCTCGGGGAGATGGGGTTCTGTGTCCATGCTACGGCCCTCTGAAGAGATCCGGGTCATCAATTTGACTCTCCCCATAAATAACTGAGCCCCACTGATTTAAACTCTGACCCTACCGTTTAACCAGCCTGGGATCTCCCCGGAGCAGCGACCCTGTGGAACGACCGTCTCAGGTATCTTCCATCCTCCGGAACTGAAACAACGATCAGAGAGTCAGTCCTTGATCTGAGGGAATTTATTCACTCAGAGAGACGGGAAATTGCAGTCACCCTGTCCGTACCCTGTCTCTGGTCAATAACCCCCCAATCCTGGGAATTCTCTCTCTTTTGTATCTCCACTTGCCTCTACCCTGAGAATGTGGGATCTCTCCTCTCCCAGTATTTACTCCCCATCTCAGTGTAGTCACTGATGATCCCAGTCTCCCTCATTTCCCATTCACACACCCCTTGTTCCCCTGTTTACATTCCCCTTCTGTGTCCAGTTTCTCAGTGATTATCTCCTCACTTTACCTGTTAAATCTGTACCATCCCACTTCAAGATTTCCATCACCCATCCATTGTCCACCGGTACACTCAGTGTTGGAACAATTCGTGCTCCTCCAGGGCTGACCCAGGACGGTGTGGGTTACACACGGATCACCGAGTGCGGAGTCTGTGACTGAGGGACAGAACGATGTTCAGTGTTAATGTACAGCTCACATTCTCATCCTCTTTCTCTGCCAACCACAACCCCCATCTGCACTTACACTCTCAGCAACCTGGGCACAAATAATTATTTTTAATCCATCAAAAGGGATGAGAGTTTCAGAGACTGAGCCAGTGTTTAACTGTCCCACCAGAGGTGCCCCTGAGAAGGTGGCGGTGAATGTGGTGAGCTGACTTCCTGAACTGTAGCAATCTTTGATGTGTGGGGACACCCACAATGATGATCCGGAGTTCCAGGGTTTTGACCCAGTGACACTGAAGGAGCAGCAATGTATTTCCAAGGCATGGCAATATGCAATTTGGAGGAAAACATCCAGCTGTCTATAGCCCCCTCTCAACATCCCTCCTCCACTCCAGTCCCCTCTCAACATCCCTCCTCCACTCCAGTCCCCTCTCAACGTCCCTCCTCCACTCCAGTCCCCTCTCAACATCCCTCCTCCACTCCAATCCCCTCTTTTCATCCCACAGCTCATTACTCTCTCCTCTCCCCTGCACTGGTGTCCATCTATATGCCCCATTTCCCTACTCCCTCCTCTCTTCCTCATTCACCTTTCCCTTGTCACTCTCCTCCACTCTCCCTTTCCGGCCAGCAAGCCCGTGCTGTCCATGTGACCAATTAGCCGACTAACCCGCACGTCTTTGCAATGTGGGTGGATACAGGAACAGACACATGGGAGGGGGGAAACACCGAAACACCGTCCCTCTCTCCCTCCACTGTCTCTCCTCTACAATCTGTCACTCCCGGACACTCCCAATAGCAGAATTGGGATGAAATTCTAGGACTGACCATGGGATGCAGCATTCCCTTCGATGATTCCTACCTCTCATTCCCGAGCACTGTCTAGTTGTGGGCCTGTGAACGTCCGGGATACCTCTTCACCACATCTACTGTTACCCCCCCTACAAACTCTCTATCACCCCTCTCAGCACCACTCCTCCCCCGCTGTCCACTCTCATCCCACATCCCAGACCTCTCTCCCATCCCCAACTACACTCCCCCTCCTCTCCCTTTCCTACTTCCCTCCACCCCAGTCTCTCCCGTTCTGTCCCTCCCTTCTCCAATGTTCCAATCCCCTCCCCTCCGTTAAAAACTTCACGTGGTCCTAGTTTAGGTGCGTGGGGGGGGGGGGGGGGGGCGGTGGTGGTTTCTGGTCACTTCAGTCTAGGAAGGTTGTGGAAGCTTTAGAAATGGTACAAAGTAAATTTACCAGGACAATACCTGGATCTGGGAGCACGTCTTATGAGGAATGTTTGAGGGAGCTGGAGTCTCCCTCTTTGGGTCGATGGAGGATGAGAGGTGATTGACAGGAGTACAAGCTGATAAGAGACGTAAATGGAGTGAAGAGACAGAGACTGTTTTCCCAGGGTGGAAGTGACGAATACCAGGGGGTATAGATCGAGTGAAGAGACAGGGACCGTTTTCCCAGGGTGGAAGTGACTAATACCAGGGGGTACAGATCGAGTGAAGAGACAGAGACTGTTTTCCCAGGGTGGAAGTGACTAATACCAGGGGGTACAGATCGAGTGAAGAGACAGAGACTGTTTTCCCAGGGTGGAAGTGACAAATACCAGGGGGTACAGATCGAGTGAAGAGACAGAGACTGTTTTCCCAGGGTGGAAGTGACGAATACCAGGGGGTATAGATCGAGTGAAGAGACAGAGACTGTTTTCCCAGGGTGGAAGTGACGAATACCAGGGGGTACGGATCGAGTGAAGGGACAGAGACTGTTTTCCCAGGGTGGAAGTGACGAATACCAGGGGGTACAGATCGAGTGAAGAGACAGAGACTGTTTTCCCAGGGTGGAAGTGACGAATACCAGGGGGTATAGATCGAGTGAAGAGACAGGGACCGTTTTCCCAGGGTGGAAGTGACTAATACCAGGGGGTACAGATCGAGTGAAGAGACAGAGACTGTTTTCCCAGGGTGGAAGTGACAAATACCAGGGGGTATAGATCGAGTGAAGAGACAGAGACTGTTTTCTCAGGGTGGAAGTGACTAATACCAGGGGGTATAGATCAAGTGAAGAGACACAGACTGTTTTCCCAGGGTGGAAGTGACTAATACCAGGGGGTACAGATCGAGTGAAGAGACAGAGACTGTTTTCCCAGGGTGGAAGTGACTAATACCAGGGGGTATAGATCAAGTGAAGAGACAGAGACTGTTTTCTCAGGGTGGAAGTGACTAATACCAGGGGGTATAGATCGAGTGAAGAGACAGGGATCGTTTTTCCAGGGTAGAAGTGACGAATACCGGGGGTATAGATCGAGTGAAGAGACAGAGACTGTTTTCCCAGGGTGGAAGTGACTAATACCGGTGGGCAGAGTTTTAAGGTGTTTGGAGGAAAGTATCGAGTGGATGTGAGAGGAAGGTGTTTTTACACAGAGGGTGATTTGTGTGTGAAACACTCGGCCGGTAAACGCAGGTACATTAGCAGCATTTAAGAAACTCTCAGATAGGCACATGGACAATAGAAAAATTGAGAGGTGTGCAGGAGGGTTTAGATTAATCTTAGAGTCGTTTAAAAGGCCAGCACTGCAGTGTGGGCTGAAGGGCCTGTACCGTTCTATGTTCTACGTCACAGGTCTAGCTGGGCAGCGTCACTTGGAACCGGGGGTGGGGTAATATGAGGGAGGTGATCACTGACCACGAGCAGGTCAGCAAACTAGAAAACACAGCCCACTCTGTGTGTTAATGACTCGGGACCTTCCAGAATTTCCCCCAAACCCCCAATGCCCCAGTGTCACTGGGAACGGTTACCTACCTGTACAGTACACAGCGTTTCTCCAGGGTGTGGGCTTCAGCCAATACACAAAATAACCGGAGCAGCTTTTCACCCTGATCTCCCATCTCAAGAAATAGGTGTTGTTATAAGAGGTGAAGCAGACGGTCCTGGTCACCTCCCCCTCTCCCACGTTGGGATGGGGACCTGGAATGAGATTTATAAACACTGTAAAATGTACCCGGTCCCACAGTACAGCGGGGAATGTGAATCAGGACCCACTGTAAATCAGTGGTTCACAACCCACGGTCCGGTCCGGCCTCAGTCAGCACTGAGCTGCTGCCCTCTCCCTCTCCACCCCACCCTCCCCACAGCAGCACCTTCATCTTCTGAATGAGCCTCCCATGAGGGACCTTGTCAAACGTCTGGGGGATCTCACTGAAACCTATCGAATATTGAAAGGCCTGGATAGAGTGGACATGGAGAGGATGTTTCCTATAGTGGGGGAGTCTGGGACCAGAGGGAACAGCCTCAGAACACAGGAGCCTCCCTTTAGAAGAGAAATAAGGAAGAATTTCTACAGACAGAAGGTGGTGAATCTGTGGAATTCATTGCCACAAGTGGCTGTGGAGGTCACGTCATTTAGAAATGTAAAGTGAAGTTGATAGGTTCTTCATTCATGAGGGTGTCAAAGGTTATGAGGGGAAGGCATGAGAATGGGACTGGGTGGGATAGTAAATCAGCCATGATGTAATGGTGTTTCAGACTCAATGGGCTGAATGGCCTAATTCTGCACCTCTCTCTGATGAGCTTATGGTCTAAAATCCATGAAGACAACATCCACAGCTCTACCTTCATCAGTCACCTCTGTCAACCCCTCAACAAACTCCAGCACGGCAGTAAGTCATGACCTGCCCTGCAGAAAGAGATGTTGACTGTCCCTCATTCACTCACTCAATGCTCATAAGTCCCATCCATAAGAATCCTCTCCACTGCCTTCCCTACCACTGACGTGTGACTTACTGGTCAGAGAGTCACAGAAAGCTACAGCACAGAAACAGGCCCTTCGGCCCATCCAGTCCATGCTGAACCATTTAAACTGCCTTGTCCCATCAACCTGCACCCGGACCACAGCCGTCCATCTCTCCCATCCATGTACCAACCAAACTTCTCTTAAACATTGAAATCGAAATGGCATCCATCACTGGCTCAGGCAGCTCACTCCACACTGTAGTTTCCAGGATAATTCCTGTTTCCCAACATTTTCTCCACATTTGAACTGAATGTTCAGACCATTCTATTTATTTCTCTATTTGGCAATCAAGTGTGGTGTAGGGCCTTTTGACCCTTTGAGCCACAATAGCCCAGTGACCCTCAACAACACCAATTAACCCAAACCTAATCCTGGGACAATTTACAATGACCAATGAACCCACCCGGTACGTCTGTGGACAGTGGGAGGAAACCGGAGAACCCGGGGAAAACCCATGCATTCCATGGGGAGGACGGACAGAGACTCCTTACAGATGACACTGGAATTGAACTCTGAACTCCGACACCCCGAGCTGTAATAGTGACGTGCTAACTGCTACGTTACCAAAGCAACCATTAATTTATCCCACTAACTGGTGAATGATGATGTCTGCAGACTCCCCCAACTCCCTGGAGATTGCCCCACCACTGAAATGAGTCTGGGGTCATTGAAACTCCTCTGGGTCGTATCCAGAATGCGGTCAGTGGGCAGATCAGTTCTGTAACCCAACTCCAGGAAGTTGTCACTCCTCCACCGGACTCCATGACGATACAGGACCGTAGAGCGGCCTGAGTGACTGTGGGGAGACCTCTCGGGGAGATGGGGTTCTGTGTCCATGCTACGGCCCTCTGAAGAGATCCGGGTCATCAGTTTGTCCCTCCCCAAAAATAACCGAGCCCCACTGATTTAAACTCTGACCCTACCGTTTAACCAGCCTGGGATCTCCCCGGAGCAGCGACCCTGTGGAACGACCGTCTCAGGTATCTTCCATCCTCCGGAACTGAAACAACAATCAGAGAGTCAGTCCTTGATCTGAGGGAATTTATTCACTCAGAGAGACGGGAAATTGCAGTCACCCTGTCCGTACCCTGTCTCTGGTCAATAACACCCCAATCCTGGGAATTCTCTCTCTTTTGTATCTCCACTTGCCTCTACCCTGAGAATGCGGGATCTCCCCTCTCCCTATATTTACTCCCTATCTCAGTCTAGTCACTGATGATCCCAGTCTCCCTCATTTCCCATTCACACACCCCTTGTTCCCCTGTTTACATTCCCCATCTGTGTCCAGTTTCTCAGTGATTATCTCCTCACTTTACCTGTTAAATCTGTACCATCCCACTTCAAGATTTCCATCACCCATCCATTGTCCACCGGTACACTCAGTGTTGGAACAATTCGTGCTCCTCCAGGGCTGATCCAGGACGGTGTGGGTTACACACGGATCACCGAGTGCGGAGTCTGTGACTGAGGGACAGAACGATGTTCAGTGTTAATGTACAGCTCACATTCTCATCCTCTTTCTCTGCCAACCACAACCCCCATCTGCACTTACACTCTCAGCAACCTGGGCACAAATAATTATTTTTAATCCATCAAAAGGGATGAGAGTTTCAGAGACTGAGCCAGTGTTTAACTGTCCCACCAGAGGTGCCCCTGAGAAGGTGGCGGTGAATGTGGTGAGCTGACTTCCTGAACTGTAGCAATCCTTGATGTGTGGGGACACCCACAATGATGATCCGGAGTTCCAGGGTTTTGACCCAGTGACACTGAAGGAGCAGCAATGTATTTCCAAGGCATGGCAATATGCAATTTGGAGGAAAACATCCAGCTGTCTATAGCCCCCTCTCAACATCCCTCCTCCACTCCAGTCCCCTCTCAACATCCCTCCTCCACTCCAGTCCCCTCTCAACGTCCCTCCTCCACTCCAGTCCCCTCTCAACGTCCCTCCTCCACTCCAGTCCCCTCTCAACGTCCCTCCTCCACTCCAATCCCCTCTTTTCATCCCACAGCTCATTACTCTCTCCTCTCCCCTGCACTGGTGTCCATCTATATGCCCCATTTCCCTACTCCCTCCTCTCTTCCTCATTCACCTTTCCCTTGTCACTCTCCTCCACTCTCCCTTTCCGGCCAGCAAGCCCGTGCTGTCCATGTGACCAATTAGCCGACTAACCCGCACGTCTTTGCAATGTGGGTGGATACAGGAACAGAGACATGGGAGGGGGGAAACACCGAAACACCGTCCCTCTCTCCCTCCACTGTCTCTCCTCTACAATCTGTCACTCCCGGACACTCCCAATAGCAGAATTGGGATGAAATTCTAGGACTGACCATGGGATGCAGCGTTTCCTTCGATGATTCCTACCTCTCATTCCCGAGCACTGTCCAGTTGTGGGCCTGTGAACATCCGGGATACCTCTTCACCACATCTACTGTTACCCCCCCTACAAACTCTCTATCATCCCTCTCAGCACCACTCCTCCCCCACTGTCCACTCTCATCCCACATCCCAGACCTCTCTCCCATCCCCAACTACACTCCCCCTCCTCTCCCTATCCTACTTCCCTCCACCCCAGTCTCTCCCGTCCTGTCCCTCCCTTCTCCAATGTTCCAATCCCCTCCCCTCCGTTAAAAACTTCACGTGGTCCTAGATTAGGTGCGTGGGGGGGGGGGGCGGTGGTGGTTTCTGGTCACCTCAGTCTAGGAAGGTTGTGGAAGCTTTAGAAATGGTACAAAGTAAAATTACCAGGACAATACCTGGATCTGGGAGCACGTCTTATGAGGAATGTTTGAGGGAGCTGGAGTCTCCCTCTTTGGGTCGATGGAGGATGAGAGGTGATTGACAGAGGTGTACAAGCTGACAAGAGATGTAAATCGAGTGAAGAGACAGAGACTGTTTTCCCAGGGTGGAAGTGACGAATACCAGGGGGTATAGATCGAGTGAAGAGACAGGGATCGTTTTTCCAGGGTAGAAGTGACGAATACCAGGGGGTATAGATCGAGTGAAGAGACAGGGACTGTTTTCCCAGGGTGGAAGTGACTAATACCAGGGGGTATAGATCGAGTGAAGAGACAGAGACCGTTTTCCCAGGGTGGAAGTGACTAATACCAGGGGGTATAGATCGAGTGAAGAGACATAGACTTGTTTTCCCAGGGTAGAAGTGACAAATACCAGGGGGTATAGATCGAGTGAAGAGACAGAGACTGTTTTCCCAGGGTGGAAGTGACTAATACCGGTGGGCAGAGTTTTAAGGTGTTTGGAGGAAAGTATCGAGTGGATGTGAGAGGAAGGTGTTTTTACACAGAGGGTGATTTGTGTGTGAAACACTCGGCCGGTAAACGCAGGTACATTAGCAGCATTTAAGAAACTCTCAGATAGGCACATGGACAATAGAAAAATTGAGAGGTGTGCAGGAGGGTTTAGATTAATCTTAGAGTCGTTTAAAAGGCCAGCACTGCAGTGTGGGCTGAAGGGCCTCTACCGTTCTATGTTCTACGTCACAGGTCTAGCTGGGCAGCGTCACTTGGAACCGGGGGTGGGGTAATATGAGGGAGGTGATCACTGACCACGAGCAGGTCAGCAAACTAGAAAACACAGCCCACTCTGTGTGTTAACGACTCGGGACCTCCCAGAATTTCCCCCAAACCCCCAATGCCCCAGTGTCACTGGGAACGGTTACCTACCTGTACAGTACACAGCGTTTCTCCAGGGTGTCGGCTTCAACCAATACACAAAATAACCGGAGCAGCTTTTCACCCTGATCTCCCATCTCAAGAAATAGGTGTTGTTATAAGAGGTGAAGCAGACGGTCCTGGTCACCTCCCCCTCTCCCACGTTGGGATGGGGACCTGGAATGAGATTTATAAACACTGTAAAATGTACCCGGTCCCACAGTACAGCGGGGAATGTGAATCAGGACCCACTGTAAATCAGTGGTTCACAACCCACGGTCCGGTCCGGCCTCAGTCAGCACTGAGCTGCTGCCCTCTCCCTCTCCACCCCACCCTCCCCACAGCAGCACCTTCATCTTCTGAATGAGCCTCCCATGAGGGACCTTGTCAAACGTCTGGGGGATCTCACTGAAACCTATCGAATATTGAAAGGCCTGGATAGAGTGGACATAGGGAGGATGTTTCCTATAGTGGGGGAGTCTGGGACCAGAGGGAAAAGCCTCAGAACACAGGAGCCTCCCTTTAGAAGAGAAATAAGGAAGAATTTCTACAGACAGAAGGTGGTGAATCTGTGGAATTCATTGCCACAAGTGGCTGTGGAGGTCACGTCATTTAGAAATGTAAAGTGAAGTTGATAGGTTCTTCATTCATGAGGGTGTCAAAGGTTATGAGGGGAAGGCATGAGAATGGGACTGGGTGGGATAGTAAATCAGCCATGATGTAATGGTGTTTCAGACTCAATGGGCTGAATGGCCTAATTCTGCACCTCTCTCTGATGAGCTTATGGTCTAAAATCCATGAAGACAACATCCACAGCTCTACCTTCATCAGTCACCTCTGTCAACCCCTCAACAAACTCCAGCACGTCAGTAAGTCATGACCTGCCCTGCAGAAAGAGATGTTGACTGTCCCTCATTCACTCACTCAATGCTCAGAAGTCCCATCCATAAGAATCCTCTCCACTGCCTTCCCTACCACTGACGTGTGACTTACTGGTCAGAGAGTCACAGAAAGCTACAGCACAGAAACAGGCCCTTCGGCCCATCCAGTCCATGCTGAACCATTTAAACTGCCTTGTCCCATCAACCTGCACCCGGACCACAGCCGTCCATCTCTCCCATCCATGTACCAACCAAACTTCTCCTAAACATTGAAATCAAAATGGCATCTACCACTTGCTCAGGCAGCTCGATCCACAGTGTAGTTTCCAGGATAATTCCTGTTTCCCAACATTTTCTCCACATTTGAACTGAATGTTCAGACCATTCTATTTATTTCTCTATTTGGCAATCAAGTGTGGTGTAGGGCCTTTTGACCCTTTGAGCCACAATAGCCCAGTGACCCTCAACAACACCAATTAACCCAAACCTAATCCTGGGACAATTTACAATGACCAATGAACCCACCCGGTACGTCTTTGGACTGTGGGAGGAAACCGGAGAACCCGGGGAAAACCCATGCATTCCATGGGGAGGACGGACAGAGACTCCTTACAGAGGAGGCTGGAATTGAACTCTGAACTCCAACACCCCGAGCTGTAATAGTGACGTGCTAACTGCTACGTTACCAGGCAACCATTAATTTATCCCACTAACAGGTGAACAATGATGTCTGCAGACTCCCCCAACTCCCTGGAGATTGCCCCACCACTGAAATGAGTCTGGGGTCATTGAAACTCCTCTGGGTCGTATCCAGAATGCGGTCAGTGGGCAGATCAGTTCTGTAACCCAACTCCAGGAAGTTGTCACTCCTCCACCGGACTCCATGACGATACAGGACCGTAGAGCGGCCTGAGTGACTGTGGGGAGACCTCTCGGGGAGATGGGGTTCTGTGTCCATGCTACGGCCCTCTGAAGAGATCCGGGTCATCAGTTTGTCCCTCCCCAAAAATAACCGAGCCCCACTGATGTAAACTCTGACCCTACCGTTTAACCAGCCTGGGATCTCCCCGGAGCAGCGACCCTGTGGAACGACCGTCTCAGGTATCTTCCATCCTCCGGAACTGAAACAACAATCAGAGAGTCAGTCCTTGATCTGAGGGAGTTTATTCACTCAGAGAGATGAGAAATTGCAGTCACCCTGTCCGTACCCTGTCTCTGGTCAATAACACCCCAATCCTGGGAATTCTCTCTCTTTTGTATCTCCACTTGCCTCTACCGAGAATGCGGGATCTCCCCTCTCCCTATATTTACTCCCTATCTCAGTCTAGTCACTGATGATCCCAGTCTCCCTCATTTCCCATTCACACACCCCTTGTTCCTCTGTTTACATTCCCCATCTGTGTCCAGTTTCTCAGTGATTATCTCCTCACTTTACCTGTTAAATCTGTACCATCCCACTTCAAGATTTCCATCACCCATCCATTGTCCACCGGTACACTCAGTGTTGGAACAATTCGTGCTCCTCCAGGGCTGACCCAGGACGGTGTGGGTTACACACGGATCACCGAGTGCGGAGTCTGTGACTGAGGGACAGAACGATGTTCAGTGTTAATGTACAGCTCACATTCTCATCCTCTTTCTCTGCCAACCACAACCCCCATCTGCACTTACACTCTCAGCAACCTGGGCACAAATAATTATTTTTAATCCATCAAAAGGGATGAGAGTTTCAGAGACTGAGCCAGTGTTTAACTGTCCCACCAGAGGTGCCCCTGAGAAGGTGGCGGTGAATGTGGTGAGCTGACTTCCTGAACTGTAGCAATCCTTGATGTGTGGGGACACCCACAATGATGATCCGGAGTTCCAGGGTTTTGACCCAGTGACACTGAAGGAGCAGCAATGTATTTCCAAGGCATGGCAATATGCAATTTGGAGGAAAACATCCAGCTGTCTATAGCCCCCTCTCAACATCCCTCCTCCACTCCAGTCCCCTCTCAACATCCCTCCTCCACTCCAGTCCCCTCTCAACGTCCCTCCTCCACTCCAGTCCCCTCTCAACGTCCCTCCTCCACTCCAGTCCCCTCTCAACGTCCCTCCTCCACTCCAGTCCCCTCTCAACGTCCCTCCTCCACTCCAGTCCCCTCTCAACATCCCTCCTCCACTCCAATCCCCTCTTTTCATCCCACAGCTCATTACTCTCTCCTCTCCCCTGCACTGGTGTCCATCTATATGCCCCATTTCCCTACTCCCTCCTCTCTTCGTCATTCAACTTTCCCTTGTCACTTTCCTCCACTCTCCCTTTCCGGCCAGCAAGCCCGTGCTGTCCATGTGACCAATTAGCCGACTAACCCGCACGTCTTTGCAATGTGGGTGGATACAGGAACAGAGACATGGGAGGGGGGAAACACCGAAACACCGTCCCTCTCTCCCTCCACTGTCTCTCCTCTACAATCTGTCACTCCCGGACACTCCCAATAGCAGAATTGGGATGAAATTCTAGGACTGACCATGGGATGCAGCATTCCCTTCGATGATTCCTACCTCTCATTCCCGAGCATTGTCTAGTTGTGGGCCTGTGAACGTCCGGGATACCTCTTCACCACATCTACTGTTACCCCCCCTACAAACTCTCTATCACCCCTCTCAGCACCACTCCTCCCCCGCTGTCCACTCTCATCCCACATCCCAGACCTCTCTCCCATCCCCAACTACACTCCCCCTCCTCTCCCTTTCCTACTTCCCTCCACCCCAGTCTCTCCCGTCCTGTCCCTCCCTTCTCCAATGTTCCAATCCCCTCCCCCCCGTTAAAAACTTCACGTGGTCCTAGATTAGGTGCGTGCGGGGGGGGGGGGGGTGTTTCTGGTCACTTCAGTCTAGGAAGGTTGTGGAAGCTTTAGAAATGGTACAAAGTAGATTTACCAGGACAATACCTGGATCTGGGAGCACGTCTTATGAGGAATGTTTGAGGGAGCTGGAGTCTCCCTCTTTGGGTCGATGGAGGATGAGAGGTGATTGACAGAGGTGTACAAGCTGACAAGAGATGTAAATCGAGTGAAGAGACAGAGACTGTTTTCCCAGGGTGGAAGTGACGAATACCAGGGGGTATAGATCGAGTGAAGAGACAGGGACCGTTTTCCCAGGGTGGAAGTGACTAATACCAGGGGGTACAGATCGAGTGAAGAGACAGAGACTGTTTTCCCAGGGTGGAAGTGACTAATACCAGGGGTACAGATCGAGAGAAGAGACAGAGACTGTTTTCCCAGGGTGGAAGTGACTAATACCAGGGGGTACAGATCGAGTGAAGAGACAGAGACTGTTTTCCCAGTGTGGATGTGACTAATACCAGGGGGTACAGATCGAGTGAAGAGACAGAGACTGTTTTCCCAGTGTGGATGTGACTAATACCAGGGGGTACAGATCGAGTGAAGAGACAGAGACTGTTTTCCCAGGGTGGAAGTGACTAATACCAGGGGGTACAGATCGAGTGAAGAGACAGAGACTGTTTTCCCAGGGCGGAAGTGACTAATACCAGGGGTACAGATCGAGTGAAGAGACAGAGACTGTTTTCCCAGGGTGGAAGTGACTAATACCAGGGGGTATAGATCGAGTGAAGAGACAGGGACCGTTTTCCCAGGGTGGAAGTGACTAATACCAGGAGGTACAGATCGAGTGAAGAGACAGAGACTGTTTTCCCAGGGTGGAAGTGACTAATACCAGGGGTACAGATCGAGTGAAGAGACAGAGACTGTTTTCCCAGGGTGGAAGTGACTAATACCAGGGGTACAGATCGAGTGAAGAGACAGAGACTGTTTTCCCAGGGTGGAAGTGACTAATACCAGGGGGTACAGATCGAGTGAAGAGACAGAGACTGTCTTCCCAGGGCGGAAGTGACTAATACCAGGGGTACAGATCGAGTGAAGAGACAGAGACTGTTTTCCCAGGGTGGAAGTGACAAATACCAGGGGGTATAGATCGAGTGAAGAGACAGAGACTTTTTTCTCAGGGTGGAAGTGACTAATACCAGGGGGTATAGATCAAGTGAAGAGACACAGACTGTTTTCCCAGGGTGGAAGTGACTAATACCAGGGGGTACAGATCGAGTGAAGAGACAGAGACTGTTTTCCCAGGGTGGAAGTGACTAATACCAGGGGGTACAGATCGAGTGAAGAGACAGAGACTGTTTTCTCAGGGTGGAAGTGACTAATACCAGGGGGTATAGATCGAGTGAAGAGACAGGGATCGTTTTTCTAGGGTAGAAGTGACGAATACCAGGGGGTATAGATCGAGTGAAGAGACAGGGATCGTTTTTCTAGGGTAGAAGTGACGAATACCGGGGGTATAGATCGAGTGAAGAGACAGAGACTGTTTTCTCAGGGTGGAAGTGACTAATACCGGTGGGCAGAGTTTTAAGGTGTTTGGAGGAAAGTATCGAGTGGATGTGAGAGGAAGGTGTTTTTACACAGAGGGTGATTTGTGTGTGAAACACTCGGCCGGTAAACGCAGGTACATTAGCAGCATTTAAGAAACTCTCAGATAGGCACATGGACAATAGAAAAATTGAGAGGTGTGCAGGAGGGTTTAGATTAATCTTAGAGTCGTTTAAAAGGCCAGCACTGCAGTGTGGGCTGAAGGGCCTGTACCGTTCTATGTTCTACGTCACAGGTCTAGCTGGGCAGCGTCACTTGGAACCGGGGGTGGGGTAATATGAGGGAGGTGATCACTGACCACGAGCAGGTCAGCAAACTAGAAAACACAGCCCACTCTGTGTGTTAATGACTCGGGACCTTCCAGAATTTCCCCCAAACCCCCAATGCCCCAGTGTCACTGGGAACGGTTACCTACCTGTACAGTACACAGCGTTTCTCCAGGGTGTGGGCTTCAGCCAATACACAAAATAACCGGAGCAGCTTTTCACCCTGATCTCCCATCTCAAGAAATAGGTGTTGTTATAAGAGGTGAAGCAGACGGTCCTGGTCACCTCCCCCTCTCCCACGTTGGGATGGGGACCTGGAATGAGATTTATAAACACTGTAAAATGTACCCGGTCCCACAGTACAGCGGGGAATGTGAATCAGGACCCACTGTAAATCAGTGGTTCACAACCCACGGTCCGGTCCGGCCTCAGTCAGCACTGAGCTGCTGCCCTCTCCCTCTCCACCCCACCCTCCCCACAGCAGCACCTTCATCTTCTGAATGAGCCTCCCATGAGGGACCTTGTCAAACGTCTGGGGGATCTCACTGAAACCTATCGAATATTGAAAGGCCTGGATAGAGTGGACATAGGGAGGATGTTTCCTATAGCGGAGGAGTCTGGGACCAGAGGGAACAGCCTCAGAACACAGGAGCCTCCCTTTAGAAGAGAAATAAGGAAGAATTTCTACAGACAGAAGGTGGTGAATCTGTGGAATTCATTGCCACAAGTGGCTGTGGAGGTCACGTCATTTAGAAATGTAAAGTGAAGTTGATAGGTTCTTCATTCATGAGGGTGTCAAAGGTTATGAGGGGAAGGCATGAGAATGGGACTGGGTGGGATAGTAAATCAGCCATGATGTAATGGTGTTTCAGACTCAATGGGCTGAATGGCCTAATTCTGCACCTCTCTCTGATGAGCTTATGGTCTAAAATCCATGAAGACAACATCCACAGCTCTACCTTCATCAGTCACCTCTGTCAACCCCTCAACAAACTCCAGCACGGCAGTAAGTCATGACCTGCCCTGCAGAAAGAGATGTTGACTGTCCCTCATTCACTCACTCAATGCTCAGAAGTCCCATCCATAAGAATCCTCTCCACTGCCTTCCCTACCACTGACGTGTGACTTACTGGTCAGAGAGTCACAGGAAGCTACAGCACAGAAACAGGCCCTTCGGCCCATCCAGTCCATGCTGAACCATTTAAACTGCCTTGTCCCATCAACCTGCACCCGGACCACAGCCGTCCATCTCTCCCATCCATGTACCAACCAAACTTCTCCTAAACATTGAAATCAAAATGGCATCTACCACTTGCTCAGGCAGCTCGATCCACAGTGTAGTTTCCAGGATAATTCCTGTTTCCCAACATTTTCTCCACATTTGAACTGAATGTTCAGACCATTCTATTTATTTCTCTATTTGGCAATCAAGTGTGGTGTAGGGCCTTTTGACCCTTTGAGCCACAATAGCCCAGTGACCCTCAACAACACCAATTAACCCAAACCTAATCCTGGGACAATTTACAATGACCAATGAACCCACCCGGTACGTCTTTGGACTGTGGGAGGAAACCGGAGAACCCGGGGAAAACCCATGCATTCCATGGGGAGGACGGACAGAGACTCCTTACAGAGGAGGCTGGAATTGAACTCTGAACTCCAACACCCCGAGCTGTAATAGTGACGTGCTAACTGCTACGTTACCAGGCAACCATTAATTTATCCCACTAACTGGTGAACAATGATGTCTGCAGACTCCCCCAACTCCCTGGAGATTGCCCCACCACTGAAATGAGTCTGGGGTCATTGAAACTCCTCTGGGTCGTATCCAGAATGCGGTCAGTGGGCAGATCAGTTCTGTAACCCAACTCCAGGAAGTTGTCACTCCTCCACCGGACTCCATGACGATACAGGACCGTAGAGCGGCCTGAGTGACTGTGGGGAGACCTCTCGGGGAGATGGGGTTCTGTGTCCATGCTACGGCCCTCTGAAGAGATCCGGGTCATCAGTTTGTCCCTCCCCAAAAATAACCGAGCCCCACTGATTTAAACTCTGACCCTACCGTTTAACCAGCCTGGGATCTCCCCGGAGCAGCGACCCTGTGGAACGACCGTCTCAGGTATCTTCCATCCTCCGGAACTGAAACAACAATCAGAGAGTCAGTCCTTGATCTGAGGGAGTTTATTCACTCAGAGAGATGAGAAATTGCAGTCACCCTGTCTGTACCCTGTCTCTGGTCAATAACCCCCCAATCCTGGGAATTCTCTCTCTTTTGTATCTCCACTTGCCTCTACCCTGAGAATGCGGGTTCTCTCCTCTCCCTGTATTTACTCCCTATCTCAGTCTAGTCACTGATGATCCCGGTCTCCCTCATTTCCCATTCACACACCCCTTGTTCCCCTGTTTACATTCCCCATCTGTGTCCAGTTTCTCAGTGATTATCTCCTCACTTTACCTGTTAAATCTGTACCATCCCACTTCAAGATTTCCATCACCCATCCATTGTCCACCGGTACACTCAGTGTTGGAACAATTCGTGCTCCTCCAGGGCTGATCCAGGACGGTGTGGGTTACACACGGATCACCGAGTGCGGAGTCTGTGACTGAGGGACAGAACGATGTTCAGTGTTAATGTACAGCTCACATTCTCATCCTCTTTCTCTGCCAACCACAACCCCCATCTGCACTTACACTCTCAGCAACCTGGGCACAAATAATTATTTTTAATCCATCAAAAGGGATGAGAGTTTCAGAGACTGAGCCAGTGTTTAACTGTCCCACCAGAGGTGCCCCTGAGAAGGTGGCGGTGAATGTGGTGAGCTGACTTCCTGAACTGTAGCAATCCTTGATGTGTGGGGACACCCACAATGATGATCCGGAGTTCCAGGGTTTTGACCCAGTGACACTGAAGG
Source organism: Hemitrygon akajei (assembly GCF_048418815.1). Taxonomy (NCBI): domain Eukaryota; kingdom Metazoa; phylum Chordata; class Chondrichthyes; order Myliobatiformes; family Dasyatidae; genus Hemitrygon; species Hemitrygon akajei. The sequence continues at coordinate 2,056,314 of NW_027331998.1, forward strand.
AGCAGCAATGTATTTCCAAGGCATGGCAATATGCAATTTGGAGGAAAACATCCAGCTGTCTATAGCCCCCTCTCAACATCCCTCCTCCACTCCAGTCCCCTCTCAACATCCCTCCTCCACTCCAGTACCCTCTCAACGTCCCTCCTCCACTCCAGTCCCCTCTCAACATCCCTCCTCCACTCCAATCCCCTCTTTTCATCCCACAGCTCATTACTCTCTCCTCTCCCCTGCACTGGTGTCCATCTATATGCCCCATTTCCTTACTCCCTCCTCTCTTCCTCATTCACCTTTCCCTTGTCACTCTCCTCCACTCTCCCTTTCCGGCCAGCAAGCCCGTGCTGTCCATGTGACCAATTAGCCGACTAACCCGCACGTCTTTGCAATGTGGGTGGATACAGGAACAGAGACATGGGTGGGGGGAAACACCGAAACACCGTCCCTCTCTCCCTCCACTGTCTCTCCTCTATAATCTGTCACTCCCGGACACTCCCAATAGCAGAATTGGGATGAAATTCTAGGACTGACCATGGGATGCAGCATTCCCTTCGATGATTCCTACCTCTCATTCCCGAGCACTGTCTAGTTGTGGGCCTGTGAACATCCGGGATACCTCTTCACCACATCTACTGTTACCCCCCCTACAAACTCTCTATCACCCCTCTCAGCACCACTCCTCCCCCACTGTCCACTCTCATCCCACATCCCAGACCTCTCTCCCAACCCCAACTACACTCCCCCTCCTCTCCCTTTCCTACTTCCCTCCACCCCAGTCTCTCCCGTCCTGTCCCTCCCTTCTCCAATGTTCCAATCCCCTCCCCAACGTTAAAAACTTCACGTGGTCCTAGATTAGGTGCGTGGGGGGGGGGGGGGGGGGCGGTGGTGGTTTCTGGTCACCTCAGTCTAGGAAGGTTGTGGAAGCTTTAGAAATGGTACAAAGTAGATTTACCAGGACAATACCTGGATCTGGGAGCACGTCTTATGAGGAATGTTTGAGGGAGCTGGAGTCTCCCTCTTTGGGTCGATGGAGGATGAGAGGTGATTGACAGAGGTGTACAAGCTGACAAGAGATGTAAATCGAGTGAAGAGACAGAGACTGTTTTCCCAGGGTGGAAGTGACGAATACCAGGGGGTATAGATCGAGTGAAGAGACAGGGACCGTTTTCCCAGGGTGGAAGTGACTAATACCAGGGGGTACAGATCGAGTGAAGAGACAGAGACTGTTTTCCCAGGGTGGAAGTGACTAATACCAGGGGTACAGATCGAGTGAAGAGACAGAGACTGTTTTCCCAGGGTGGAAGTGACTAATACCAGGGGGTACAGATCGAGTGAAGAGACAGAGACTGTTTTCCCAGGGTGGAAGTGACTAATACCAGAGGGTACAGATCGAGTGAAGAGACAGAGACTGTTTTCCCAGGGCGGAAGTGACTAATACTAGGGGGTATAGATCGAGTGAAGAGAGAGAGACTGTTTTCCCAGGGTGGAAGTGACTAATACCAGGGGTACAGATCGAGTGAAGAGACAGAGACTGTTTTCCCAGGGTGGAAGTGACTAATACCAGGGGGTACAGATCGAGTGAAGAGACAGGGACCGTTTTCCCAGGGTGGAAGTGACTAATACCAGGGGGTACAGATCGAGTGAAGAGACAGAGACTGTTTTCCCAGGGTGGAAGTGACCAATACCAGGGGTACAGATCGAGTGAAGAGACAGAGACTGTTTTCCCAGGGTGGAAGTGACTAATACCAGGGGGTATAGATCAAGTGAAGAGACAGAGACTGTTTTCTCAGGGTGGAAGTGACTAATACCAGGGGGTATAGATCGAGTGAAGAGACAGGGATCGTTTTTCTATGGTAGAAGTGACGAATACCGGGGGTATAGATCGAGTGAAGAGACAGAGACTGTTTCCCCAGGGTGGAAGTGACTAATACCAGGGGGTACAGATCGAGTGAAGAGACAGACACTGTTTTCCCAGGGTGGAAGTGACAAATACCAGGGGGTATAGATCGAGTGAAGAGACAGAGACTGTTTTCTCAGGGTGGAAGTGACTAATACCAGGGGGTATAGATCAAGTGAAGAGACACAGACTGTTTTCCCAGGGTGGAAGTGACTAATACCAGGGGGTACAGATCGAGTGAAGAGACAGAGACTGTTTTCCCAGGGTGGAAGTGACTAATACCAGGGGGTATAGATCAAGTGAAGAGACAGAGACTGTTTTCTCAGGGTGGAAGTGACTAATACCAGGGGGTATAGATCGAGTGAAGAGACAGGGATCGTTTTTCTATGGTAGAAGTGACGAATACCGGGGGTATAGATCGAGTGAAGAGACAGAGACTGTTTTCCCAGGGTGGAAGTGACTAATACCGGTGGGCAGAGTTTTAAGGTGTTTGGAGGAAAGTATCGAGTGGATGTGAGAGGAAGGTGTTTTTACACAGAGGGTGATTTGTGTGTGAAACACTCGGCCGGTAAACGCAGGTACATTAGCAGCATTTAAGAAACTCTCAGATAGGCACATGGACAATAGAAAAATTGAGAGGTGTGCAGGAGGGTTTAGATTAATCTTAGAGTCGTTTAAAAGTCCAGCACTGCAGTGTGGGCTGAAGGGCCTGTACCGTTCTATGTTCTACGTCACAGGTCTAGCTGGGCAGCGTCACTTGGAACCGGGGGTGGGGTAATATGAGGGAGGTGATCACTGACCACGAGCAGGTCAGCAAACTAGAAAGCACAGCCCACTCTGTGTGTTAATGACTCGGGACCTTCCAGAATTTCCCCCAAACCCCCAATGCCCCAGTGTCACTGGGAACGGTTACCTACCTGTACAGTACACAGCGTTTCTCCAGGGTGTGGGCTTCAGCCAATACACAAAATAACCGGAGCAGCTTTTCACCCTGATCTCCCATCTCAAGAAATAGGTGTTGTTATAAGAGGTGAAGCAGATGGTCCTGGTCACCTCCCCCTCTCCCACGTTGGGATGGGGACCTGGAATGAGATTTATAAACACTGTAAAATGTACCCGGTCCCACAGTACAGCGGGGAATGTGAATCAGGACCCACTGTAAATCAGTGGTTCACAACCCACGGTCCGGTCCGGCCTCAGTCAGCACTGAGCTGCTGCCCTCTCCCTCTCCACCCCACCCTCCCCACAGCAGCACCTTCATCTTCTGAATGAGCCTCCCATGAGGGACCTTGTCAAACGTCTGGGGGATCTCACTGAAACCTATCGAATATTGAAAGGCCTGGATAGAGTGGACATGGAGAGGATGTTTCCTATAGTGGGGGAGTCTGGGACCAGAGGGAACAGCCTCAGAACACAGGAGCCTCCCTTTAGAAGAGAAATAAGGAAGAATTTCTACAGACAGAAGGTGGTGAATCTGTGGAATTCATTGCCACAAGTGGCTGTGGAGGTCACGTCATTTAGAAATGTAAAGTGAAGTTGATAGGTTCTTCATTCATGAGGGTGTCAAAGGTTATGAGGGGAAGGCATGAGAATGGGACTGGGTGGGATAGTAAATCAGCCATGATGTACTGGTGTTTCAGACTCAATGGGCTGAATGGCCTAATTCTGCACCTCTCTCTGATGAGCTTATGGTCTAAAATCCATGAAGACAACATCCACAGCTCTACCTTCATCAGTCACCTCTGTCAACCCCTCAACAAACTCCAGCACGGCAGTAAGTCATGACCTGCCCTGCAGAAAGAGATGTTGACTGTCCCTCATTCACTCACTCAATGCTCAGAAGTCCCATCCATAAGAATCCTCTCCACTGCCTTCCCTACCACTGACGTGTGACTTACTGGTCAGAGAGTCACAGAAAGCTACAGCACAGAAACAGGCCCTTCGGCCCATCCAGTCCATGCTGAACCATTTAAACTGCCTTGTCCCATCAACCTGCACCCGGACCACAGCCGTCCATCTCTCCCATCCATGTACCAACCAAACTTCTCCTAAACATTGAAATCAAAATGGCATCTACCACTTGCTCAGGCAGCTCGATCCACAGTGTAGTTTCCAGGATAATTCCTGTTTCCCAACATTTTCTCCACATTTGAACTGAATGTTCAGACCATTCTATTTATTTCTCTATTTGGCAATCAAGTGTGGTGTAGGGCCTTTTGACCCTTTGAGCCACAATAGCCCAGTGACCCTCAACAACACCAATTAACCCAAACCTAATCCTGGGACAATTTACAATGACCAATGAACCCACCCGGTACGTCTTTGGACTGTGGGAGGAAACCGGAGAACCCGGGGAAAACCCATGCATTCCATGGGGAGGACGGACAGAGACTCCTTACAGAGGAGGCTGGAATTGAACTCTGAACTCCAACACCCCGAGCTGTAATAGTGACGTGCTAACTGCTACGTTACCAGGCAACCATTAATTTATCCCACTAACTGGTGAACAATGATGTCTGCAGACTCCCCCAACTCCCTGGAGATTGCCCCACCACTGAAATGAGTCTGGGGTCATTGAAACTCCTCTGGGTCGTATCCAGAATGCGGTCAGTGGGCAGATAAGTTCTGTAACCCAACTCCAGGAAGTTGTCACTCCTCCACCGGACTCCATGACGATACAGGACCGTAGAGCGGCCTGAGTGACTGTGGGGAGACCTCTCGGGGAGATGGGGTTCTGTGTCCATGCTACGGCCCTCTGAAGAGATCCGGGTCATCAGTTTGTCCCTCCCCAAAAATAACCGAGCCCCACTGATGTAAACTCTGACCCTACCGTTTAACCAGCCTGGGATCTCCCCGGAGCAGCGACCCTGTGGAACGACCGTCTCAGGTATCTTCCATCCTCCGGAACTGAAACAACAATCAGAGAGTCAGTCCTTGATCTGAGGGAGTTTATTCACTCAGAGAGATGAGAAATTGCAGTCACCCTGTCCGTACCCTGTCTCTGGTCAATAACACCCCAATCCTGGGAATTCTCTCTCTTTTGTATCTCCACTTGCCTCTACCCTGAGAATGCGGGATCTCCCCTCTCCCTATATTTACTCCCTATCTCAGTCTAGTCACTGATGATCCCAGTCTCCCTCATTTCCCATTCACACACCCCTTGTTCCTCTGTTTACATTCCCCATCTGTGTCCAGTTTCTCAGTGATTATCTCCTCACTTTACCTGTTAAATCTGTACCATCCCACTTCAAGATTTCCATCACCCATCCATTGTCCACCGGTACACTCAGTGTTGGAACAATTCGTGCTCCTCCAGGGCTGACCCAGGACGGTGTGGGTTACACACGGATCACCGAGTGCGGAGTCTGTGACTGAGGGACAGAACGATGTTCAGTGTTAATGTACAGCTCACATTCTCATCCTCTTTCTCTGCCAACCACAACCCCCATCTGCACTTACACTCTCAGCAACCTGGGCACAAATAATTATTTTTAATCCATCAAAAGGGATGAGAGTTTCAGAGACTGAGCCAGTGTTTAACTGTCCCACCAGAGGTGCCCCTGAGAAGGTGGCGGTGAATGTGGTGAGCTGACTTCCTGAACTGTAGCAATCCTTGATGTGTGGGGACACCCACAATGATGATCCGGAGTTCCAGGGTTTTGACCCAGTGACACTGAAGGAGCAGCAATGTATTTCCAAGGCATGGCAATATGCAATTTGGAGGAAAACATCCAGCTGTCTATAGCCCCCTCTCAACATCCCTCCTCCACTCCAGTCCCCTCTCAACATCCCTCCTCCACTCCAGTCCCCTCTCAACGTCCCTCCTCCACTCCAGTCCCCTCTCAACATCCCTCCTCCACTCCAATCCCCTCTTTTCATCCCACAGCTCATTACTCTCTCCTCTCCCCTGCACTGGTGTCCATCTATATGCCCCATTTCCCTACTCCCTCCTCTCTTCCTCATTCACCTTTCCCTTGTCACTCTCCTCCACTCTCCCTTTCCGGCCAGCAAGCCCGTGCTGTCCATGTGACCAATTAGCCGACTAACCCGCACGTCTTTGCAATGTGGGTGGATACAGGAACAGAAACATGGGAGGGGGGAAACACCGAAACACCGTCCCTCTCTCCCTCCACTGTCTCTCCTCTACAATCTGTCACTCCCGGACACTCCCAATAGCAGAATTGGGATGAAATTCTAGGACTGACCATGGGATGCAGCATTCCCTTCGATGATTCCTACCTCTCATTCCCGAGCACTGTCTAGTTGTGGGCCTGTGAACGTCCGGGATACCTCTTCACCACATCTACTGTTACCCCCCCTACAAACTCTCTATCACCCCTTTCAGCACCACTCCTCCCCCGCTGTCCACTCTCATCCCACATCCCAGACCTCTCTCCAATCCCCAACTACACTCCCCCTCCTCTCCCTTTCCTACTTCCCTCCACCCCAGTCTCTCCCGTCCTGTCCCTCCCTTCTCCAATGTTCCAATCCCCTCGCCTCCGTTAAAAACTTCACGAGGTCCTAGATTAGGTGCGTGGGGGGGGGGGGGGGGGTGTTTCTGGTCACCTCAGTCTAGGAAGGTTGTGGAAGCTTTAGAAATGGTACAAAGTAGATTTACCAGGACAATACCTGGATCTGGGAGCACGTCTTATGAGGAATGTTTGAGGGAGCTGGAGTCTCCCTCTTTGGGTCGATGGAGGATGAGAGGTGATTGACAGAGGTGTACAAGCTGACAAGAGATGTAAATCGAGTGAAGAGACAGAGACTGTTTTCCCAGGGTGGAAGTGACGAATACCAGGGGGTATAGATCGAGTGAAGAGACAGGGACCGTTTTCCCAGGGTGGAAGTGACTAATACCAGGGGGTACAGATCGAGTGAAGAGACAGAGACTGTTTTCCCAGGGTGGAAGTGACTAATACCAGGGGTACAGATCGAGTGAAGAGACAGAGACTGTTTTCCCAGGGTGGAAGTGACTAATACCAGGGGTACAGATCGAGTGAAGAGACAGAGACTGTTTTCCCAGGGAGGAAGTGACTAATACCAGGGGGTACAGATCGAGTGAAGAGACAGAGACTGTTTTCCCAGGGTGGAAGTGACTAATACCAGGGGGTACAGATCGAGTGAAGAGACAGAGTCTGTTTTCCCAGGGTGGAAGTGACTAATACCAGGGGGTACAGATCGAGTGAAGAGACAGAGACCGTTTTCCCAGGGTGGAAGTGACTAATACAAGGGGTACAGATCGAGTGAAGAGACAGAGACTGTTTTCCCAGGGTGGAAGTGACTAATACCAGGGGGTACAGATCGAGTGAAGAGACAGAGACTGTTTTCCCAGGGCGGAAGTGACTAATACCAGGGGTACAGATCGAGTGAAGAGACAGAGACTGTTTTCCCAGGGTGGAAGTGACAAATACCAGGGGGTATAGATCGAGTGAAGAGACAGAGACTGTTTTCTCAGGGTGGAAGTGACTAATACCAGGGGGTACAGATCGAGTGAAGAGACACAGACTGTTTTCCCAGGGTGGAAGTGACTAATACCAGGGGGTACAGATCGAGTGAAGAGACAGAGACTGTTTTCCCAGGGTGGAAGTGACTAATACCAGGGGGTATAGATCAAGTGAAGAGACACAGACTGTTTTCCCAGGGTGGAAGTGACTAATACAAGGTGGTACAGATCGAGTGAAGAGACAGAGACTGTTTTCTCAGGGTGGAAGTGACTAATACCAGGGGGTACAGATCGAGTGAAGAGACAGAGACTGTTTTCCCAGGGTGGAAGTGACTAATACCAGGGGGTACAGATCGAGTGAAGAGACAGGGATCGTTTTTCTAGGGTAGAAGTGACGAATACCGGGGGTATAGATCGAGTGAAGAGACAGGGATCGTTTTTCTAGGGTAGAAGTGACGAATACCGGGGGTATAGATCGAGTGAAGAGACAGAGACTGTTTTCCCAGGGTGGAAGTGACTAATACCGGTGGGCAGAGTTTTAAGGTGTTTGGAGGAAAGTATCGAGTGGATGTGAGAGGAAGGTGTTTTTACACAGAGGGTGATTTGTGTGTGAAACACTCGGCCGGTAAACGCAGGTACATTAGCAGCATTTAAGAAACTCTCAGATAGGCACATGGACAATAGAAAAATTGAGAGGTGTGCAGGAGGGTTTAGATTAATCTTAGAGTCGTTTAAAAGGCCAGCACTGCAGTGTGGGCTGAAGGGCCTGTACCGTTCTATGTTCTACGTCACAGGTCTAGCTGGGCAGCGTCACTTGGAACCGGGGGTGGGGTAATATGAGGGAGGTGATCACTGACCACGAGCAGGTCAGCAAACTAGAAAACACAGCCCACTCTGTGTGTTAATGACTCGGGACCTTCCAGAATTTCCCCCAAACCCCCAATGCCCCAGTGTCACTGGGAACGGTTACCTACCTGTACAGTACACAGCGTTTCTCCAGGGTGTGGGCTTCAGCCAATACACAAAATAACCGGAGCAGCTTTTCACCCTGATCTCCCATCTCAAGAAATAGGTGTTGTTATAAGAGGTGAAGCAGACGGTCCTGGTCACCTCCCCCTCTCCCACGTTGGGATGGGGACCTGGAATGAGATTTATAAACACTGTAAAATGTACCCGGTCCCACAGTACAGCGGGGAATGTGAATCAGGACCCACTGTAAATCAGTGGTTCACAACCCACGGTCCGGTCCGGCCTCAGTCAGCACTGAGCTGCTGCCCTCTCCCTCTCCACCCCACCCTCCCCACAGCAGCACCTTCATCTTCTGAATGAGCCTCCCATGAGGGACCTTGTCAAACGTCTGGGGGATCTCACTGAAACCTATCGAATATTGAAAGGCCTGGATAGAGTGGACATGGAGAGGATGTTTCCTATAGTGGGGGAGTCTGGGACCAGAGGGAACAGCCTCAGAACACAGGAGCCTCCCTTTAGAAGAGAAATAAGGAAGAATTTCTACAGACAGAAGGTGGTGAATCTGTGGAATTCATTGCCACAAGTGGCTGTGGAGGTCACGTCATTTAGAAATGTAAAGTGAAGTTGATAGGTTCTTCATTCATGAGGGTGTCAAAGGTTATGAGGGGAAGGCATGAGAATGGGACTGGGTGGGATAGTAAATCAGCCATGATGTAATGGTGTTTCAGACTCAATGGGCTGAATGGCCTAATTCTGCACCTCTCTCTGATGAGCTTATGGTCTAAAATCCATGAAGACAACATCCACAGCTCTACCTTCATCAGTCACCTCTGTCAACCCCTCAACAAACTCCAGCACGGCAGTAAGTCATGACCTGCCCTGCAGAAAGAGATGTTGACTGTCCCTCATTCACTCACTCAATGCTCAGAAGTCCCATCCATAAGAATCCTCTCCACTGCCTTCCCTACCACTGACGTGTGACTTACTGGTCAGAGAGTCACAGAAAGCTACAGCACAGAAACAGGCCCTTCGGCCCATCCAGTCCATGCTGAACCATTTAAACTGCCTTGTCCCATCAACCTGCACCCGGACCACAGCCGTCCATCTCTCCCATCCATGTACCAACCAAACTTCTCCTAAACATTGAAATCAAAATGGCATCTACCACTTGCTCAGGCAGCTCGATCCACAGTGTAGTTTCCAGGATAATTCCTGTTTCCCAACATTTTCTCCACATTTGAACTGAATGTTCAGACCATTCTATTTATTTCTCTATTTGGCAATCAAGTGTGGTGTAGGGCCTTTTGACCCTTTGAGCCACAATAGCCCAGTGACCCTCAACAACACCAATTAACCCAAACCTAATCCTGGGACAATTTACAATGACCAATGAACCCACCCGGTACGTCTTTGGACTGTGGGAGGAAACCGGAGAACCTGGGGAAAACCCATGCATTCCATGGGGAGGACGGACAGAGACTCCTTACAGAGGAGGCTGGAATTGAACTCTGAACTCCAACACCCCGAGCTGTAATAGTGACGTGCTAACTGCTACGTTACCAGGCAACCATTAATTTATCCCACTAACTGGTGAACAATGATGTCTGCAGACTCCCCCAACTCCCTGGAGATTGCCCCACCACTGAAATGAGTCTGGGGTCATTGAAACTCCTCTGGGTCGTATCCAGAATGCGGTCAGTGGGCAGATCAGTTCTGTAACCCAACTCCAGGAAGTTGTCACTCCTCCACCGGACTCCATGACGATACAGGACCGTAGAGCGGCCTGAGTGACTGTGGGGAGACCTCTCGGGGAGATGGGGTTCTGTGTCCATGCTACGGCCCTCTGAAGAGATCCGGGTCATCAGTTTGTCCCTCCCCAAACATAACCGAGCCCCACTGATTTAAACTCTGACCCTACCGTTTAACCAGCCTGGGATCTCCCCGGAGCAGCGACCCTGTGGAACGACCGTCTCAGGTATCTTCCATCCTCCGGAACTGAAACAACAATCAGAGAGTCAGTCCTTGATCTGAGGGAGTTTATTCACTCAGAGAGATGAGAAATTGCAGTCACCCTGTCTGTACCCTGTCTCTGGTCAATAACCCCCCAATCCTGGGAATTCTCTCTCTTTTGTATCTCCACTTGCCTCTACCCTGAGAATGCGGGATCTCTCCTCTCCCTGTATTTACTCCCTATCTCAGTCTAGTCACTGATGATCCCAGTCTCCCTCATTTCCCATTAACACACCCCTTGTTCCCCTGTTTACATTCCCCATCTGTGTCCAGTTTCTCAGTGATTATCTCCTCACTTTACCTGTTAAATCTGAACCATCCCACTTCAAGATTTCCATCACCCATCCATTGTCCACCGGTACACTCAGTGTTGGAACAATTCGTGCTCCTCCAGGGCTGATCCAGGACGGTGTGGGTTACACACGGATCACCGAGTGCGGAGTCTGTGACTGAGGGACAGAACGATGTTCAGTGTTAATGTAAGCTCACATTCTCATCCTCTTTCTCTGCCAACCACAACCCCCATCTGCACTTACACTCTCAGCAACCTGGGCACAAATAATTATTTTTAATCCATCAAAAGGGATGAGAGTTTCAGAGACTGAGCCAGTGTTTAACTGTCCCACCAGAGGTGCCCCTGAGAAGGTGGCGGTGAATGTGGTGAGCTGACTTCCTGAACTGTAGCAATCCTTGATGTGTGGGGACACCCACAATGATGATCCGGAGTTCCAGGGTTTTGACCCAGTGACACTGAAGGAGCAGCAATGTATTTCCAAGGCATGGCAATATGCAATTTGGAGGAAAACATCCAGCTGTCTATAGCCCCCTCTCAACATCCCTCCTCCACTCCAGTCCCCTCTCAACATCCCTCCTCCACTCCAGTACCCTCTCAACGTCCCTCCTCCACTCCAGTCCCCTCTCAACATCCCTCCTCCACTCCAATCCCCTCTTTTCATCCCACAGCTCATTACTCTCTCCTCTCCCCTGCACTGGTGTCCATCTATATGCCACATTTCCTTACTCCCTCCTCTCTTCCTCATTCATCTTTCCCTTGTCACTCTCCTCCACTCTCCCTTTCCGGCCAGCAAGCCCGTGCTGTCCATGTGACCAATTAGCCGACTAACCCGCACGTCTTTGCAATGTGGGTGGATACAGGAACAGAAACATGGGAGGGGGGAAACACCGAAACACCGTCCCTCTCTCCCTCCACTGTCTCTCCTCTACAATCTGTCACTCCCGGACACTCCCAATAGCAGAATTGGGATGAAATTCTAGGACTGACCATGGGATGCAGCATTCCCTTCGATGATTCCTACCTCTCATTCCCGAGCACTGTCTAGTTGTGGGCCTGTGAACGTCCGGGATACCTCTTCACCACATCTACTGTTACCCCCCCTACAAACTCTCTATCACCCCTCTCAGCACCACTCCTCCCCCGCTGTCCACTCTCATCCCACATCCCAGACCTCTCTCCCATCCCCAACTACACTCCCCCTCCTCTCCCTTTCCTACTTCCCTCCACCCCAGTCTCTCCCGTTCTGTCCCTCCCTTCTCCAATGTTCCAATCCCCTCGCCTCCGTTAAAAACTTCACGTGGTCCTAGATTAGGTGCGTGGGGGGGGGGGGGGGGGCGGTGGTGGTTTCTGGTCACCTCAGTCTAGGAAGGTTGTGGAAGCTTTAGAAATGGTACAAAGTAGATTTACCAGGACAATACCTGGATCTGGGAGCACGTCTTATGAGGAATGTTTGAGGGAGCTGGAGTCTCCCTCTTTGGGTCGATGGAGGATGAGAGGTGATTGACAGAGGTGTACAAGCTGACAAGAGATGTAAATCGAGTGAAGAGACAGAGACTGTTTTCCCAGGGTGGAAGTGACGAATACCAGGGGGTATAGATCGAGTGAAGAGACAGAGACTTGTTTTCCCAGGGTAGAAGTGACAAATACAAGGGGGTATAGATCGAGTGAAGAGACAGAGACTGTTTTCCCAGGGTGGAAGTGACTAATACCAGGGGGTATAGATCGAGTGAAGAGACAGGGACCGTTTTCCCAGGGTGGAAGTGACTAATACCAGGGGGTACAGATCGAGTGAAGAGACAGGGATCGTTTTTCTAGGGTAGAAGTGACGAATACCGGGGGTATAGATCGAGTGAAGAGACAGAGACTGTTTTCCCAGGGTGGAAGTGACTAATACCGGTGGGCAGAGTTTTAAGGTGTTTGGAGGAAAGTATCGAGTGGATGTGAGAGGAAGGTGTTTTTACACAGAGGGTGATTTGTGTGTGAAACACTCGGCTGGTAAACGCAGGTACATTAGCAGCATTTAAGAAACTCTCAGACAGGCACATGGACAATAGAAAAATTGAGAGGTGTGCAGGAGGGTTTAGATTAATCTTAGAGTCGTTTAAAAGGCCAGCACTGCAGTGTGGGCTGAAGGGCCTGTACCGTTCTATGTTCTACGTCACAGGTCTAGCTGGGCAGCGTCACTTGGAACCGGGGGTGGGGTAATATGAGGGAGGTGATCACTGACCACGAGCAGGTCAGCAAACTAGAAAACACAGCCCACTCTGTGTGTTAATGACTCGGGACCTCCCAGAATTTCCCCCAAACCCCCAATGCCCCAGTGTCACTGGGAACGGTTACCTACCTGTACAGTACACAGCGTTTCTCCAGGGTGTGGGCTTCAGCCAATACACAAAATAACCGGAGCAGCTTTTCACCCTGATCTCCCATCTCAAGAAATAGGTGTTGTTATAAGAGGTGAAGCAGACGGTCCTGGTCACCTCCCCCTCTCCCACGTTGGGATGGGGACCTGGAATGAGATTTATAAACACTGTAAAATGTACCCGGTCCCACAGTACAGCGGGGAATGTGAATCAGGACCCACTGTAAATCAGTGGTTCACAACCCACGGTCCGGTCCGGCCTCAGTCAGCACTGAGCTGCTGCCCTCTCCCTCTCCACCCCACCCTCCCCACAGCAGCACCTTCATCTTCTGAATGAGCCTCCCATGAGGGACCTTGTCAAACGTCTGGGGGATCTCACTGAAACCTATCGAATATTGAAAGGCCTGGATAGAGTGGACATGGAGAGGATGTTTCCTATAGTGGGGGAGTCTGGGACCAGAGGGAACAGCCTCAGAACACAGGAGCCTCCCTTTAGAAGAGAAATAAGGAAGAATTTCTACAGACAGAAGGTGGTGAATCTGTGGAATTCATTGCCACAAGTGGCTGTGGAGGTCACGTCATTTAGAAATGTAAAGTGAAGTTGATAGGTTCTTCATTCATGAGGGTGTCAAAGGTTATGAGGGGAAGGCATGAGAATGGGACTGGGTGGGATAGTAAATCAGCCATGATGTAATGGTGTTTCAGACTCAATGGGCTGAATGGCCTAATTCTGCACCTCTCTCTGATGAGCTTATGGTCTAAAATCCATGAAGACAATATCCACAGCTCTACCTTCATCAGTCACCTCTGTCAACCCCTCAACAAACTCCAGCACGGCAGTAAGTCATGACCTGCCCTGCAGAAAGAGATGTTGACTGTCCCTCATTCACTCACTCAATGCTCAGAAGTCCCATCCATAAGAATCCTCTCCACTGCCTTCCCTACCACTGACGTGTGACTTACTGGTCAGAGAGTCACAGAAAGCTACAGCACAGAAACAGGCCCTTCGGCCCATCCAGTCCATGCTGAACCATTTAAACTGCCTTGTCCCATCAACCTGCACCCGGAACGCAGCCGTCCATCTCTCCCATCCATGTACCAACCAAACTTCTCCTAAACATTGAAATCAAAATGGCATCTACCACTTGCTCAGGCAGCTCGATCCACAGTGTAGTTTCCAGGATAATTCCTGTTTCCCAACATTTTCTCCACATTTGAACTGAATGTTCAGACCATTCTATTTATTTCTCTATTTGGCAATCAAGTGTGGTGTAGGGCCTTTTGACCCTTTGAGCCACAATAGCCCAGTGACCCTCAACAACACCAATTAACCCAAACCTAATCCTGGGACAATTTACAATGACCAATGAACCCACCCGGTACGTCTTTGGACTGTGGGAGGAAACCGGAGAACCCGGGGAAAACCCATGCATTCCATGGGGAGGACGGACAGAGACTCCTTACAGAGGAGGCTGGAATTGAACTCTGAACTCCAACACCCCGAGCTGTAATAGTGACGTGCTAACTGCTACGTTACCAGGCAACCATTAATTTATCCCACTAACTGGTGAACAATGATGTCTGCAGACTCCCTCAACTCCCTGGAGATTGCCCCACCACTGAAATGAGTCTGGGGTCATTGAAACTCCTCTGGGTCGTATCCAGAATGCGGTCAGTGGGCAGATCAGTTCTGTAACCCAACTCCAGGAAGTTGTCACTCCTCCACCGGACTCCATGACGATACAGGACCGTAGAGCGGCCTGAGTGACTGTGGGGAGACCTCTCGGGGAGATGGGGTTCTGTGTCCATGCTACGGCCCTCTGAAGAGATCCGGGTCATCAGTTTGTCCCTCCCCAAAAATAACCGAGCTCCACTGATGTAAACTCTGACCCTACCGTTTAACCAGCCTGGGATCTCCCCGGAGCAGCGACCCTGTGGAACGACCGTCTCAGGTATCTTCCATCCTCCGGAACTGAAACAACAATCAGAGAGTCAGTCCTTGATCTGAGGGAGTTTATTCACTCAGAGAGATGAGAAATTGCAGTCACCCTGTCCGTACCCTGTCTCTGGTCAATAACACCCCAATCCTGGGAATTCTCTCTCTTTTGTATCTCCACTTGCCTCTACCCTGAGAATGCGGGATCTCCCCTCTCCCTATATTTACTCCCTATCTCAGTCTAGTCACTGATGATCCCAGTCTCCCTCATTTCCCATTCACACACCCCTTGTTCCTCTGTTTACATTCCCCATCTGTGTCCAGTTTCTCAGTGATTATCTCCTCACTTTACCTGTTAAATCTGTACCATCCCACTTCAAGATTTCCATCACCCATCCATTGTCCACCGGTACACTCAGTGTTGGAACAATTCGTGCTCCTCCAGGGCTGACCCAGGACGGTGTGGGTTACACACGGATCACCGAGTGCGGAGTCTGTGACTGAGGGACAGAACGATGTTCAGTGTTAATGTACAGCTCACATTCTCATCCTCTTTCTCTGCCAACCACAACCCCCATCTGCACTTACACTCTCAGCAACCTGGGCACAAATAATTATTTTTAATCCATCAAAAGGGATGAGAGTTTCAGAGACTGAGCCAGTGTTTAACTGTCCCACCAGAGGTGCCCCTGAGAAGGTGGCGGTGAATGTGGTGAGCTGACTTCCTGAACTGTAGCAATCTTTGATGTGTGGGGACACCCACAATGATGATCCGGAGTTCCAGGGTTTTGACCCAGTGACACTGAAGGAGCAGCAATGTATTTCCAAGGCATGGCAATATGCAATTTGGAGGAAAACATCCAGCTGTCTATAGCCCCCTCTCAACATCCCTCCTCCACTCCAGTCCCCTCTCAACATCCCTCCTCCACTCCAGTCCCCTCTCAACGTCCCTCCTCCACTCCAGTCCCCTCTCAACATCCCTCCTCCACTCCAATCCCCTCTTTTCATCCCACAGCTCATTACTCTCTCCTCTCCCCTGCACTGGTGTCCATCTATATGCCCCATTTCCCTACTCCCTCCTCTCTTCCTCATTCACCTTTCCCTTGTCACTCTCCTCCACTCTCCCTTTCCGGCCAGCAAGCCCGTGCTGTCCATGTGACCAATTAGCCAACTAACCCGCACGTCTTTGCAATGTGGGTGGATACAGGAACAGAGACATGGGAGGGGGGAAACACCGAAACACCGTCCCTCTCTCCCTCCACTGTCTCTCCTCTACAATCTGTCACTCCCGGACACTCCCAATAGCAGAATTGGGATGAAATTCTAGGACTGACCATGGGATGCAGCATTCCCTTCGATGATTCCTACCTCTCATTCCCGAGCACTGTCTAGTTGTGGGCCTGTGAACGTCCGGGATACCTCTTCACCACATCTACTGTTTCCCCCCTACAAACTCTCTATCACCCCTCTCAGCACCACTCCTCCCCCGCTGTCCACTCTCATCCCACATCCCAGACCTCTCTCCCATCCCCAACTACACTCCCCCTCCTCTCCCTTTCCTACTTCCCTCCACCCCAGTCTCTCCCATTCTGTCCCTCCCTTCTCCAATGTTCCAATCCCCTCCCCTCCGTTAAAAACTTCACGTGGTCCTAGATTAGGTGCGTGGGGGGGGGGGGGGGCGGTGGTGGTTTCTGGTCACCTCAGTCTAGGAAGGTTGTGGAAGCTTTAGAAATGGTACAAAGTAGATTTACCAGGACAATACCTGGATCTGGGAGCACGTCTTATGAGGAATGTTTGAGGGAGCTGGAGTCTCCCTCTTTGGGTCGATGGAGGATGAGAGGTGATTGACAGAGGTGTACAAGCTGATAAGAGATGTAAATCGAGTGAAGAGACAGAGACTGTTTTCCCAGGGTGGAAGTGACAAATACCAGGGGGTATAGATCGAGTGAAGAGACAGGGACCGTTTTCCCAGGGTGGAAGTGACTAATACCAGGGGGTACAGATCGAGTGAAGAGACAGAGACTGTTTTCCCAGGGTGGAAGTGACAAATACCAGGGGGTATAGATCGAGTGAAGAGACAGAGACTGTTTTCCCAGGGTGGAAGTGACTAATACCAGGGGGTATAGATCAAGTGAAGAGACACAGACTGTTTTCCCAGGGTGGAAGTGACTAATACCAGGGGGTACAGATCGAGTGAAGAGACAGAGACTGTTTTCCCAGGGTGGAAGTGACTAATACCAGGGGGTATAGATCAAGTGAAGAGACAGAGACTGTTTTCTCAGGGTGGAAGTGACTAATACCAGGAGGTATAGATCGAGTGAAGAGACAGGGATCGTTTTTCTAGGGTAGAAGTGACGAATACCGGGGGTATAGATCGAGTGAAGAGACAGGGATCGTTTTTCTAGGGTAGAAGTGACGAATACCGGGGGTATAGATCGAGTGAAGAGACAGAGACTGTTTTCTCAGGGTGGAAGTGACTAATACTGGTGAGCAGAGTTTTAAGGTGTTTGGAGGAAAGTATCGAGTGGATGTGAGAGGAAGGTGTTTTTACACAGAGGGTGATTTGTGTGTGAAACACTCGGCTGGTAAACGCAGGTACATTAGCAGCATTTAAGAAACTCTCAGATAGGCACATGGACAATAGAAAAATTGAGAGGTGTGCAGGAGGGTTTAGATTAATCTTAGAGTCGTTTAAAAGGCCAGCACTGCAGTGTGGGCTGAAGGGCCTGTACCGTTCTATGTTCTACGTCACAGGTCTAGCTGGGCAGCGTCACTTGGAACCGGGGGTGGGGTAATATGAGGGAGGTGATCACTGACCACGAGCAGGTCAGCAAACTAGAAAACACAGCCCACTCTGTGTGTTAATGACTCGGGACCTTCCAGAATTTCCCCCAAACCCCCAATGCCCCAGTGTCACTGGGAACGGTTACCTACCTGTACAGTACACAGCGTTTCTCCAGGGTGTGGGCTTCAGCCAATACACAAAATAACCGGAGCAGCTTTTCACCCTGATCTCCCATCTCAAGAAATAGGTGTTGTTATAAGAGGTGAAGCAGACGGTCCTGGTCACCTCCCCCTCTCCCACGTTGGGATGGGGACCTGGAATGAGATTTATAAACACTGTAAAATGTACCCGGTCCCACAGTACAGCGGGGAATGTGAATCAGGACCCACTGTAAATCAGTGGTTCACAACCCACGGTCCGGTCCGGCCTCAGTCAGCACTGAGCTGCTGCCCTCTCCCTCTCCACCCCACCCTCCCCACAGCAGCACCTTCATCTTCTGAATGAGCCTCCCATGAGGGACCTTGTCAAACGTCTGGGGGATCTCACTGAAACCTATCGAATATTGAAAGGCCTGGATAGAGTGGACATGGAGAGGATGTTTCCTATAGTGGGGGAGTCTGGGACCAGAGGGAACAGCCTCAGAACACAGGAGCCTCCCTTTAGAAGAGAAATAAGGAAGAATTTCTACAGACAGAAGGTGGTGAATCTGTGGAATTCATTGCCACAAGTGGCTGTGGAGGTCACGTCATTTAGAAATGTAAAGTGAAGTTGATAGGTTCTTCATTCATGAGGGTGTCAAAGGTTATGAGGGGAAGGCATGAGAATGGGACTGGGTGGGATAGTAAATCAGCCATGATGTAATGGTGTTTCAGACTCAATGGGCTGAATGGCCTAATTCTGCACCTCTCTCTGATGAGCTTATGGTCTAAAATCCATGAAGACAACATCCACAGCTCTACCTTCATCAGTCACCTCTGTCAACCCCTCAACAAACTCCAGCACGGCAGTAAGTCATGACCTGCCCTGCAGAAAGAGATGTTGACTGTCCCTCATTCACTCACTCAATGCTCAGAAGTCCCATCCATAAGAATCCTCTCCACTGCCTTCCCTACCACTGACGTGTGACTTACTGGTCAGAGAGTCACAGAAAGCTACAGCACAGAAACAGGCCCTTCGGCCCATCCAGTCCATGCTGAACCATTTAAACTGCCTTGTCCCATCAACCTGCACCCGGACCACAGCCGTCCATCTCTCCCATCCATGTACCAACCAAACTTCTCCTAAACATTGAAATCAAAATGGCATCTACCACTTGCTCAGGCAGCTCGATCCACAGTGTAGTTTCCAGGATAATTCCTGTTTCCCAACATTTTCTCCACATTTGAACTGAATGTTCAGACCATTCTATTTATTTCTCTATTTGGCAATCAAGTGTGTTGTAGGGCCTTTTGACCCTTTGAGCCACAATAGCCCAGTGACCCTCAACAACACCAATTAACCCAAACCTAATCCTGGGACAATTTACAATGACCAATGAACCCACCCGGTACGTCTTTGGACTGTGGGAGGAAACCGGAGAACCCGGGGAAAACCCATGCATTCCATGGGGAGGACGGACAGAGACTCCTTACAGAGGAGGCTGGAATTGAACTCTGAACTCCAACACCCCGAGCTGTAATAGTGACGTGCTAACTGCTACGTTACCAGGCAACCATTAATTTATCCCACTAACTGGTGAACAATGATGTCTGCAGACTCCCCCAACTCCCTGGAGATTGCCCCACCACTGAAATGAGTCTGGGGTCATTGAAACTCCTCTGGGTCGTATCCAGAATGCGGTCAGTGGGCAGATCAGTTCTGTAACCCAACTCCAGGAAGTTGTCACTCCTCCACCGGACTCCATGACGATACAGGACCGTAGAGCGGCCTGAGTGACTGTGGGGAGACCTCTCGGGGAGATGGGATTCTGTGTCCATGCTACGGCCCTCTGAAGAGATCCGGGTCATCAGTTTGTCCCTCCCCAAAAATAACCGAGCCCCACTGATGTAAACTCTGACCCTACCGTTTAACCAGCCTGGGATCTCCCCGGAGCAGCGACCCTGTGGAACGACCGTCTCAGGTATCTTCCATCCTCCGGAACTGAAACAACAATCAGAGAGTCAGTCCTTGATCTGAGGGAGTTTATTCACTCAGAGAGATGAGAAATTGCAGTCACCCTGTCTGTACCCTGTCTCTGGTCAATAACCCCCCAATCCTGGGAATTCTCTCTCTTTTGTATCTCCACTTGCCTCTACCCTGAGAATGCGGGATCTCCCCTCTCCCTATATTTACTCCCTATCTCAGTCTAGTCACTGATGATCCCAGTCTCCCTCATTTCCCATTCACACACCCCTTGTTCCCCTGTTTACATTCCCCATCTGTGTCCAGTTTCTCAGTGATTATCTCCTCACTTTACCTGTTAAATCTGTACCATCCCACTTCAAGATTTCCATCACCCATCCATTGTCCACCGGTACACTCAGTGTTGGAACAATCCGTGCTCCTCCAGGGCTGATCCAGGACGGTGTGGTTTACACACGGATCACCGAGTGCGGAGTCTGTGACTGAGGGACAGAACAATGTTCAGTGTTAATGTACAGCTCACATTCTCATCCTCTTTCTCTGCCAACCACAACCCCCATCTGCACTTACACTCTCAGCAACCTGGGCACAAATAATTATTTTTAATCCATCAAAAGGGATGAGAGTTTCAGAGACTGAGCCAGTGTTTAACTGTCCCACCAGAGGTGCCCCTGAGAAGGTGGCGGTGAATGTGGTGAGCTGACTTCCTGAACTGTAGCAATCCTTGATGTGTGGGGACACCCACAATGATGATCCGGAGTTCCAGGGTTTTGACCCAGTGACACTGAAGGAGCAGCAATGTATTTCCAAGGCATGGCAATATGCAATTTGGAGGAAAACATCCAGCTGTCTATAGCCCCCTCTCAACATCCCTCCTCCACTCCAGTCCCCTCTCAACATCCCTCCTCCACTCCAGTCCCCTCTCAACGTCCCTCCTCCACTCCAGTCCCCTCTCAACATCCCTCCTCCACTCCAATCCCCTCTTTTCATCCCACAGCTCATTACTCTCTCCTCTCCCCTGCACTGGTGTCCATCTATATGCCCCATTTCCCTACTCCCTCCTCTCTTCCTCATTCACCTTTCCCTTGTCACTCTCCTCCACTCTCCCTTTCCGGCCAGCAAGCCCGTGCTGTCCATGTGACCAATTAGCCGACTAACCCGCACGTCTTTGCAATGTGGGTGGATACAGGAACAGAGACATGGGAGGGGGGAAACACCGAAACACCGTCCCTCTCTCCCTCCACTGTCTCTCCTCTACAATCTGTCACTCCCGGACACTCCCAATAGCAGAATTGGGATGAAATTCTAGGACTGACCATGGGATGCAGCATTCCCTTCGATGATTCCTACCTCTCATTCCCGAGCACTGTCTAGTTGTGGGCCTGTGAACGTCCGGGATACCTCTTCACCACATCTACTGTTTCCCCCCTACAAACTCTCTATCACCCCTCTCAGCACCACTCCTCCCCCGCTGTCCACTCTCATCCCACATCCCAGACCTCTCTCCCATCCCCAACTACACTCCCCCTCCTCTCCCTATCCTACTTCCCTCCACCCCAGTCTCTCCCGTTCTGTCCCTCCCTTCTCCAATGTTCCAATCCCCTCCCCTCCGTTAAAAACTTCACGTGGTCCTAGATTAGGTGCGTGCGGGGGGGGGGGGGTGTTTCTGGTCACTTCAGTCTAGGAAGGTTGTGGAAGCTTTAGAAATGGTACAAAGTAGATTTACCAGGACAATACCTGGATCTGGGAGCACGTCTTATGAGGAATGTTTGAGGGAGCTGGAGTCTCCCTCTTTGGGTCGATGGAGGATGAGAGGTGATTGACAGAGGTGTACAAGCTGACAAGAGATGTAAATCGAGTGAAGAGACAGAGACTGTTTTCCCAGGGTGGAAGTGACGAATACCAGGGGGTATAGATCGAGTGAAGAGACAGGGACCGTTTTCCCAGGGTGGAAGTGACGAACACCAGGGGGTACAGATCGAGTGAAGAGACAGAGACTGTTTTCCCAGGGTGGAAGAGACAAATACCAGGGGGTATAGATTGAGTGAAGAGACAGAGACTGTTTTCCCAGGGTGGAAGTGACTAATACCAGGGGGTACAGATCGAGTGAAGAGTCAGAGACTGTTTTTCCAGGGTAGAAGTGACTAATACCAGGGGGTACGGATCGAGTGAAGTGACAGAGACTGTTTTCCCAGGGTGGAAGTGACTAATACCAGGGGGTATATATCGAGTGAAGAGACAGAGACTGTTTTCCCAGGGTGGAAGTGACGAATACCAGGGGGTATAGATCGAGTGAAGAGACAGGGATCGTTTTTCTAGGGTAGAAGTGACGAATACCGGGGGTATAGATCGAGTGAAGAGACAGAGACTGTTTTCCCAGGGTGGAAGTGACGAATACCGGTGGGCAGAGTTTTAAGGTGTTTGGAGGAAAGTATCGAGTGGATGTGAGAGGAAGGTGTTTTTACACAGAGGGTGATTTGTGTGTGAAACACTCGGCCGGTAAACGCAGGTACATTAGCAGCATTTAAGAAACTCTCAGATAGGCACATGGACAATAGAAAAATTGAGAGGTGTGCAGGAGGGTTTAGATTAATCTTAGAGTCGTTTAAAAGGCCAGCACTGCAGTGTGGGCTGAAGGGCCTGTACCGTTCTATGTTCTACGTCACAGGTCTAGCTGGGCAGCGTCACTTGGAACCGGGGGTGGGGTAATATGAGGGAGGTGATCACTGACCACGAGCAGGTCAGCAAACTAGAAAACACAGCCCACTCTGTGTGTTAATGACTCGGGACCTCCCAGAATTTCCCCCAAACCCCCAATGCCCCAGTGTCACTGGGAACGGTTACCTACCTGTACAGTACACAGCGTTTCTCCAGGGTGTCGGCTTCAACCAATACACAAAATAACCGGAGCAGCTTTTCACCCTGATCTCCCATCTCAAGAAATAGGTGTTGATATAAGAGGTGAAGCAGACGGTCCTGGTCACCTCCCCCTCTCCCACGTTGGGATGGGGACCTGGAATGAGATTTATAAACACTGTAAAATGTACCCGGTCCCCACAGTACAGCGGGGAATGTGAATCAGGACCCACTGTAAATCAGTGGTTCACAACCCACGGTCCGGTCCGGCCTCAGTCAGCACTGAGCTGCTGCCCTCTCCCTCTCCACCCCACCCTCCCCACAGCAGCACCTTCATCTTCTGAATGAGCCTCCCATGAGGGACCTTGTCAAACGTCTGGGGGATCTCACTGAAACCTATCGAATATTGAAAGGCCTGGATAGAGTGGACATGGAGAGGATGTTTCCTATAGTGGGGGAGTCTGGGACCAGAGGGAACAGCCTCAGAACACAGGAGCCTCCCTTTAGAAGAGAAATAAGGAAGAATTTCTACAGACAGAAGGTGGTGAATCTGTGGAATTCATTGCCACAAGTGGCTGTGGAGGTCACGTCATTTAGAAATGTAAAGTGAAGTTGATACGTTCTTCATTCATGAGGGTGTCAAAGGTTATGAGGGGAAGGCATGAGAATGGGACTGGGTGGGATAGTAAATCAGCCATGATGTAATGGTGTTTCAGACGTAATGGGCTGAATGGCCTAATTCTGCACCTCTCTCTGATGAGCTTATGGTCTAAAATCCATGAAGACAACATCCATAGCTCTACCTTCATCAGTCACCTCTGTCAACCCCTCAACAAACTCCAGCACGGCAGTAAGTCATGACCTGCCCTGCAGAAAGAGATGTTGACTGTCCCTCATTCACTCACTTAATGCTCAGAAGTCCCATCCATAAGAATCCTCTCCACTGCCTTCCCTACCACTGACGTGAGACTTACTGGTCAGAGAGTCACAGAAAGGTACAGCACAGAAACAGGCCCTTCGGCCCATCCAGTCCATGCTGAACCATTTAAACTGCCTTGTCCCATCAACCTGCACCCGGACCACAGCCGTCCATCTCTCCCATCCATGTACCAACCAAACTTCTCTTAAACATTGAAATCGAAATGGCATCCATCACTGGCTCAGGCAGCTCACTCCACACTGTAGTTTCCAGGATAATTCCTGTTTCCCAACATTTTCTCCACATTTGAACTGAATGTTCAGACCATTCTATTTATTTCTCTATTTGGCAATCAAGTGTGGTGTAGGGCCTTTTGACCCTTTGAGCCACAATAGCCCAGTGACCCTCAACAACACCAATTAACCCAAACCTAATCCTGGGACAATTTACAATGACCAATGAACCCACCCGGTACGTCTTTGGACAGTGGGAGGAAACCGGAGAAACCGGGGAAAACCCATCCATTCCATGGGGAGGACGAACAGAGACTCCTTACAGATGACACTGGAATTGAACTCTGAACTCCGACACCCCGAGCTGTAATAGTGACGTGCTAACTGCTACGTTACCAAAGCAACCATTAATTTATCCCACTAACTGGTGAATGATGATGTCTGCAGACTCCCCCAACTCCCTGGAGATTGCCCCACCACTGAAATGAGTCTGGGGTCATTGAAACTCCTCCGGGTCGTATCCACAATGGGGTCAGTGGGCAGATCAGTTCTGTAACCCAACTCCAGGAAGTTGTCACTCCTCCACCGGACTCCATGACGATACAGGACCGTAGAGCGGTCTGAGTGACTGTGGGGAGACCTCTCGGGGAGATGGGGTTCTGTGTCCATGCTACGGCCCTCTGAAGAGATCCGGGTCATCAATTTGACTCTCCCCATAAATAACTGAGCCCCACTGATTTAAACTCTGACCCTACCGTTTAACCAGCCTGGGATCTCCCCGGAGCAGCGACCCTGTGGAACGACCGTCTCAGGTATCTTCCATCCTCCGGAACTGAAACAACGATCAGAGAGTCAGTCCTTGATCTGAGGGAATTTATTCACTCAGAGAGACGGGAAATTGCAGTCACCCTGTCCGTACCCTGTCTCTGGTCAATAACCCCCCAATCCTGGGAATTCTCTCTCTTTTGTATCTCCACTTGCCTCTACCCTGAGAATGTGGGATCTCTCCTCTCCCAGTATTTACTCCCCATCTCAGTGTAGTCACTGATGATCCCAGTCTCCCTCATTTCCCATTCACACACCCCTTGTTCCCCTGTTTACATTCCCCTTCTGTGTCCAGTTTCTCAGTGATTATCTCCTCACTTTACCTGTTAAATCTGTACCATCCCACTTCAAGATTTCCATCACCCATCCATTGTCCACCGGTACACTCAGTGTTGGAACAATTCGTGCTCCTCCAGGGCTGACCCAGGACGGTGTGGGTTACACACGGATCACCGAGTGCGGAGTCTGTGACTGAGGGACAGAACGATGTTCAGTGTTAATGTACAGCTCACATTCTCATCCTCTTTCTCTGCCAACCACAACCCCCATCTGCACTTACACTCTCAGCAACCTGGGCACAAATAATTATTTTTAATCCATCAAAAGGGATGAGAGTTTCAGAGACTGAGCCAGTGTTTAACTGTCCCACCAGAGGTGCCCCTGAGAAGGTGGCGGTGAATGTGGTGAGCTGACTTCCTGAACTGTAGCAATCTTTGATGTGTGGGGACACCCACAATGATGATCCGGAGTTCCAGGGTTTTGACCCAGTGACACTGAAGGAGCAGCAATGTATTTCCAAGGCATGGCAATATGCAATTTGGAGGAAAACATCCAGCTGTCAATAGCCCCCTCTCAACATCCCTCCTCCACTCCAGTCCCCTCTCAACATCCCTCCTCCACTCCAGTCCCCTCTCAACGTCCCTCCTCCACTCCAGTCCCCTCTCAACATCCCTCCTCCACTCCAATCCCCTCTTTTCATCCCACAGCTCATTACTCTCTCCTCTCCCCTGCACTGGTGTCCATCTATATGCCCCATTTCCCTACTCCCTCCTCTCTTCCTCATTCACCTTTCCCTTGTCACTCTCCTCCACTCTCCCTTTCCGGCCAGCAAGCCCGTGCTGTCCATGTGACCAATTAGCCGACTAACCTGCACGTCTTTGCAATGTGGGTGGATACAGGAACAGACACATGGGAGGGGGGAAACACCGAAACACCGTCCCTCTCTCCCTCCACTGTCTCTCCTCTACAATCTGTCACTCCCGGACACTCCCAATAGCAGAATTGGGATGAAATTCTAGGACTGACCATGGGATGCAGCATTCCCTTCGATGATTCCTACCTCTCATTCCCGAGCACTGTCTAGTTGTGGGCCTGTGAACGTCCGGGATACCTCTTCACCACATCTACTGTTACCCCCCCACAAACACTCTATCACCCCTCTCAGCACCACTCCTCCCCCACTGTCCACTCTCATCCCACATCCCAGACCTCTCTCCCATCCCCAACTACACTCCCCCTCCTCTCCCTTTCCTACTTCCCTCCACCCCAGTCTCTCCCGTTCTGTCCCTCCCTTCTCCAATGTTCCAATCCCCTCCCCTCCGTTAAAAACTTCACGTGGTCCTAGTTTAGGTGCGTGGGGGGGGGGGGGGGGGGGCGGTGGTGGTTTCTGGTCACCTCAGTCTAGGAAGGTTGTGGAAGCTTTAGAAATGGTACAAAGTAGATTTACCAGGACAATACCTGGATCTGGGAGCACGTCTTATGAGGAATGTTTGAGGGAGCTGGAGTCTCCCTCTTTGGGTCGATGGAGGATGAGAGGTGATTGACAGGAGTACAAGCTGATAAGAGACGTAAATGGAGTGAAGAGACAGAGACTGTTTTCCCAGGGTGGAAGTGACGAATACCAGGGGGTATAGATCGAGTGAAGAGACAGGGACCGTTTTCCCAGGGTGGAAGTGACGAACACCAGGGGGTACAGATCAAGTGAAGAGACACAGACTGTTTTCCCAGGGTGGAAGTGACTAATACCAGGGGGTACAGATCGAGTGAAGAGACAGAGACTGTTTTCCCAGGGTGGAAGTGACTAATACCAGGGGGTACAGATCGAGTGAAGAGACAGAGACTGTTTTCCCAGAGTGGAAGTGACTAATACCAGGGGGTACGGATCGAGTGAAGAGACAGAGACTGTTTTCTCAGGGTGGAAGTGACTAATACCAGGGGGTAGAGATCAAGTGAAGAGACAGAGACTGTTTTCCCAGGGTGGAAGTGACTAATACCAGGGGGTACAGATCGAGTGAAGAGACAGAGACTGTTTTCCCAGGGTGGAAGTGACTAATACCAGGGGGTACGGATCGAGTGAAGAGACAGAGACTGTTTTCTCAGGGTGGAAGTGACTAATACCAGGGGGTATAGATCAAGTGAAGAGACAGAGACTGTTTTCCCAGGGTGGAAGTGACTAATACCAGGGGGTATAGATCAAGTGAAGAGACAGAGACTGTTTTCTCAGGGTGGAAGTGACTAATACCAGGGGGTATAGATCGAGTGAAGAGACAGGGATCGTTTTTCCAGGGTAGAAGTGACGAATACCGGGGGTATAGATCGAGTGAAGAGACAGAGACTGTTTTCCCAGGGTGGAAGTGACTAATACCAGGGGTACAGATCGAGTGAAGAGACAGAGACTGTTTTCTCAGGGTGGAAGTGACTAATACCGGTGGGCAGAGTTTTAAGGTGTTTGGAGGAATGTATCGAGTGGATGTGAGAGGAAGGTGTTTTTACACAGAGGGTGATTTGTGTGTGAAACACTCGGCCGGTAAACGCAGGTACATTAGCAGCATTTAAGAAACTCTCAGATAGGCACATGGACAATAGAAAAATTGAGAGGTGTGCAGGAGGGTTTAGATTAATCTTAGAGTCGTTTAAGAGGCCAGCACTGCAGTGTGGGCTGAAGGGCCTGTACCGTTCTATGTTCTACGTCACAGGTCTAGCTGGGCAGCGTCACTTGGAACCGGGGGTGGGGTAATATGAGGGAGGTGATCACTGACCACGAGCAGGTCAGCAAACTAGAAAACACAGCCCACTCTGTGTGTTAATGACTCGGGACCTCCCAGAATTTCCCCCAAACCCCCAATGCCCCAGTGTCACTGGGAACGGTTACCTACCTGTACAGTACACAGCGTTACTCCAGGGTGTCGGCTTCAACCAATACACAAAATAACCGGAGCAGCTTTTCACCCTGATCTCCCATCTCAAGAAATAGGTGTTGTTATAAGAGGTGAAGCAGACGGTCCTGGTCACCTCCCCCTCTCCCACGTTGGGATGGGGACCTGGAATGAGATTTATAAACACTGTAAAATGTACCCGGTCCCACAGTACAGCGGGGAATGTGAATCAGGACCCACTGTAAATCAGTGGTTCACAACCCACGGTCCGGTCCGGCCTCAGTCAGCACTGAGCTGCTGCCCTCTCCCTCTCCACCCCACCCTCCCCACAGCAGCACCTTCATCTTCTGAATGAGCCTCCCATGAGGGACCTTGTCAAACGTCTGGGGGATCTCACTGAAACCTATCGAATATTGAAAGGCCTGGATAGAGTGGACATGGAGAGGATGTTTCCTATAGTGGGGGAGTCTGGGACCAGAGGGAACAGCCTCAGAACACAGGAGCCTCCCTTTAGAAGAGAAATAAGGAAGAATTTCTACAGACAGAAGGTGGTGAATCTGTGGAATTCATTGCCACAAGTGGCTGTGGAGGTCACGTCATTTAGAAATGTAAAGTGAAGTTGATACGTTCTTCATTCATGAGGGTGTCAAAGGTTATGAGGGGAAGGCATGAGAATGGGACTGGGTGGGATAGTAAATCAGCCATGATGTAATGGTGTTTCAGATGTAATGGGCTGAATGGCCTAATTCTGCACCTCTCTCTGATGAGCTTATGGTCTAAAATCCATGAAGACAACATCCATAGCTCTACCTTCATCAGTCACCTCTGTCAACCCCTCAACAAACTCCAGCACGGCAGTAAGTCATGACCTGCCCTGCAGAAAGAGATGTTGACTGTCCCTCATTCACTCACTTAATGCTCAGAAGTCCCATCCATAAGAATCCTCTCCACTGCCTTCCCTACCACTGACGTGAGACTTACTGGTCAGAGAGTCACAGAAAGGTACAGCACAGAAACAGGCCCTTCGGCCCATCCAGTCCATGCTGAACCATTTAAACTGCCTTGTCCCATCAACCTGCACCCGGACCACAGCCGTCCATCTCTCCCATCCATGTACCAACCAAACTTCTCTTAAACATTGAAATCGAAATGGCATCCATCACTGGCTCAGGCAGCTCACTCCACACTGTAGTTTCCAGGATAATTCCTGTTTCCCAACATTTTCTCCACATTTGAACTGAATGTTCAGACCATTCTATTTATTTCTCTATTTGGCAATCAAGTGTGGTGTAGGGCCTTTTGACCCTTTGAGCCACAATAGCCCAGTGACCCTCAACAACACCAATTAACCCAAACCTAATCCTGGGACAATTTACAATGACCAATGAACCCACCCGGTACGTCTTTGGACAGTGGGAGGAAACCGGAGAAACCGGGGAAAACCCATCCATTCCATGGGGAGGACGAACAGAGACTCCTTACAGATGACACTGGAATTGAACTCTGAACTCCGACACCCCGAGCTGTAATAGTGACGTGCTAACTGCTACGTTACCAAAGCAACCATTAATTTATCCCACTAACTGGTGAATGATGATGTCTGCAGACTCCCCCAACTCCCTGGAGATTGCCCCACCACTGAAATGAGTCTGGGGTCATTGAAACTCCTCCGGGTCGTATCCACAATGGGGTCAGTGGGCAGATCAGTTCTGTAACCCAACTCCAGGAAGTTGTCACTCCTCCACCGGACTCCATGACGATACAGGACCGTAGAGCGGTCTGAGTGACTGTGGGGAGACCTCTCGGGGAGATGGGGTTCTGTGTCCATGCTACGGCCCTCTGAAGAGATCCGGGTCATCAATTTGACTCTCCCCATAAATAACTGAGCCCCACTGATTTAAACTCTGACCCTACCGTTTAACCAGCCTGGGATCTCCCCGGAGCAGCGACCCTGTGGAACGACCGTCTCAGGTATCTTCCATCCTCCGGAACTGAAACAACGATCAGTGAGTCAGTCCTTGATCTGAGGGAATTTATTCACTCAGAGAGACGGGAAATTGCAGTCACCCTGTCCGTACTCTGTCTCTGGTCAATAACACCCCAATCCTGGGAATTCTCTCTCTTTTGTATCTCCACTTGCCTCTACCCTGAGAATGTGGGATCTCTCCTCTCCCAGTATTTACTCCCCATCTCAGTGTAGTCACTGATGATCCCAGTCTCCCTCATTTCCCATTCACACACCCCTTGTTCCCCTGTTTACATTCCCCTTCTGTGTCCAGTTTCTCAGTGATTATCTCCTCACTTTACCTGTTAAATCTGTACCATCCCACTTCAAGATTTCCATCACCCATCCATTGTCCACCGGTACACTCAGTGTTGGAACAATTCGTGCTCCTCCAGGGCTGACCCAGGACGGTGTGGGTTACACACGGATCACCGAGTGCGGAGTCTGTGACTGAGGGACAGAACGATGTTCAGTGTTAATGTACAGCTCACATTCTCATCCTCTTTCTCTGCCAACCACAACCCCCATCTGCACTTACACTCTCAGCAACCTGGGCACAAATAATTATTTTTAATCCATCAAAAGGGATGAGAGTTTCAGAGACTGAGCCAGTGTTTAACTGTCCCACCAGAGGTGCCCCTGAGAAGGTGGCGGTGAATGTGGTGAGCTGACTTCCTGAACTGTAGCAATCTTTGATGTGTGGGGACACCCACAATGATGATCCGGAGTTCCAGGGTTTTGACCCAGTGACACTGAAGGAGCAGCAATGTATTTCCAAGGCATGGCAATATGCAATTTGGAGGAAAACATCCAGCTGTCTATAGCCCCCTCTCAACATCCCTCCTCCACTCCAGTCCCCTCTCAACATCCCTCCTCCACTCCAGTCCCCTCTCAACGTCCCTCCTCCACTCCAGTCCCCTCTCAACATCCCTCCTCCACTCCAATCCCCTCTTTTCATCCCACAGCTCATTACTCTCTCCTCTCCCCTGCACTGGTGTCCATCTATATGCCCCATTTCCCTACTCCCTCCTCTCTTCCTCATTCACCTTTCCCTTGTCACTCTCCTCCACTCTCCCTTTCCGGCCAGCAAGCCCGTGCTGTCCATGTGACCAATTAGCCGACTAACCCGCACGTCTTTGCAATGTGGGTGGATACAGGAACAGACACATGGGAGGGGGGAAACACCGAAACACCGTCCCTCTCTCCCTCCACTGTCTCTCCTCTACAATCTGTCACTCCCGGACACTCCCAATAGCAGAATTGGGATGAAATTCTAGGACTGACCATGGGATGCAGCATTCCCTTCGATGATTCCTACCTCTCATTCCCGAGCACTGTCTAGTTGTGGGCCTGTGAACGTCCGGGATACCTCTTCACCACATCTACTGTTACCCCCCCACAAACACTCTATCACCCCTCTCAGCACCACTCCTCCCCCACTGTCCACTCTCATCCCACATCCCAGACCTCTCTCCCATCCCCAACTACACTCCCCCTCCTCTCCCTTTCCTACTTCCCTCCACCCCAGTCTCTCCCGTTCTGTCCCTCCCTTCTCCAATGTTCCAATCCCCTCCCCTCCGTTAAAAACTTCACGTGGTCCTAGTTTAGGTGCGTGGGGGGGGGGGGGGCGGTGGTGGTTTCTGGTCACCTCAGTCTAGGAAGGTTGTGGAAGCTTTAGAAATGGTACAAAGTAGATTTACCAGGACAATACCTGGATCTGGGAGCACGTCTTATGAGGAATGTTTGAGGGAGCTGGAGTCTCCCTCTTTGGGTCGATGGAGGATGAGAGGTGATTGACAGGAGTACAAGCTGATAAGAGACGTAAATGGAGTGAAGAGACAGAGACTGTTTTCCCAGGGTGGAAGTGACGAATACCAGGGGGTATAGATCGAGTGAAGAGACAGGGACCGTTTTCCCAGGGTGGAAGTGACGAACACCAGGGGGTACAGATCAAGTGAAGAGACACAGACTGTTTTCCCAGGGTGGAAGTGACTAATACCAGGGGGTACAGATCGAGTGAAGAGACAGAGACTGTTTTCCCAGGGTGGAAGTGACTAATACCAGGGGGTACAGATCGAGTGAAGAGACAGAGACTGTTTTCCCAGAGTGGAAGTGACTAATACCAGGGGGTACGGATCGAGTGAAGAGACAGAGACTGTTTTCTCAGGGTGGAAGTGACTAATACCAGGGGGTAGAGATCAAGTGAAGAGACAGAGACTGTTTTCCCAGGGTGGAAGTGACTAATACCAGGGGGTACAGATCGAGTGAAGAGACAGAGACTGTTTTCCCAGGGTGGAAGTGACTAATACCAGGGGGTACGGATCGAGTGAAGAGACAGAGACTGTTTTCTCAGGGTGGAAGTGACTAATACCAGGGGGTATAGATCAAGTGAAGAGACAGAGACTGTTTTCCCAGGGTGGAAGTGACTAATACCAGGGGGTATAGATCAAGTGAAGAGACAGAGACTGTTTTCTCAGGGTGGAAGTGACTAATACCAGGGGGTATAGATCGAGTGAAGAGACAGAGACTGTTTTCCCAGGGTGGAAGTGACTAATACCAGGGGTACAGATCGAGTGAAGAGACAGAGACTGTTTTCTCAGGGTGGAAGTGACTAATACCGGTGGGCAGAGTTTTAAGGTGTTTGGAGGAATGTATCGAGTGGATGTGAGAGGAAGGTGTTTTTACACAGAGGGTGATTTGTGTGTGAAACACTCGGCCGGTAAACGCAGGTACATTAGCAGCATTTAAGAAACTCTCAGATAGGCACATGGACAATAGAAAAATTGAGAGGTGTGCAGGAGGGTTTAGATTAATCTTAGAGTCGTTTAAAAGGCCAGCACTGCAGTGTGGGCTGAAGGGCCTGTACCGTTCTATGTTCTACGTCACAGGTCTAGCTGGGCAGCGTCACTTGGAACCGGGGGTGGGGTAATATGAGGGAGGTGATCACTGACCACGAGCAGGTCAGCAAACTAGAAAACACAGCCCACTCTGTGTGTTAATGACTCGGGACCTTCCAGAATTTCCCCCAAACCCCCAATGCCCCAGTGTCACTGGGAACGGTTACCTACCTGTACAGTACACAGCGTTTCTCCAGGGTGTGGGCTTCAGCCAATACACAAAGTAACCGGAGCAGTTTTTCACCCTGATCTCCCATCTCAAGAAATAGGTGTTGTTATAAGAGGTGAAGCAGACGGTCCTGGTCACCTCCCCCTCTCCCACGTTGGGATGGGGACCTGGAATGAGATTTATAAACACTGTAAAATGTACCCGGTCCCACAGTACAGCGGGGAATGTGAATCAGGACCCACTGTAAATCAGTGGTTCACAACCCACGGTCCGGTCCGGCCTCAGTCAGCACTGAGCTGCTGCCCTCTCCCTCTCCACCCCACCCTCCCCACAGCAGCACCTTCATCTTCTGAATGAGCCTCCCATGAGGGACCTTGTCAAACGTCTGGGGGATCTCACTGAAACCTATCGAATATTGAAAGGCCTGGATAGAGTGGACATGGAGAGGATGTTTCCTATAGTGGGGGAGTCTGGGACCAGAGGGAACAGCCTCAGAACACAGGAGCCTCCCTTTAGAAGAGAAATAAGGAAGAATTTCTACAGACAGAAGGTGGTGAATCTGTGGAATTCATTGCCACAAGTGGCTGTGGAGGTCACGTCATTTAGAAATGTAAAGTGAAGTTGATAGGTTCTTCATTCATGAGGGTGTCAAAGGTTATGAGGGGAAGGCATGAGAATGGGACTGGGTGGGATAGTAAATCAGCCATGATGTAATGGTGTTTCAGACTCAATGGGCTGAATGGCCTAATTCTGCACCTCTCTCTGATGAGCTTATGGTCTAAAATCCATGAAGACAACATCCACAGCTCTACCTTCATCAGTCACCTCTGTCAACCCCTCAACAAACTCCAGCACGGCAGTAAGTCATGACCTGCCCTGCAGAAAGAGATGTTGACTGTCCCTCATTCACTCACTCAATGCTCAGAAGTCCCATCCATAAGAATCCTCTCCACTGCCTTCCCTACCACTGACGTGTGACTTACTGGTCAGAGAGTCACAGAAAGCTACAGCACAGAAACAGGCCCTTCGGCCCATCCAGTCCATGCTGAACCATTTAAACTGCCTTGTCCCATCAACCTGCACCCGGACCACAGCCGTCCATCTCTCCCATCCATGTACCAACCAAACTTCTCTTAAACATTGAAATCAAAATGGCATCCATCACTGGCTCAGGCAGCTCACTCCACACTGTAGTTTCCAGGATAATTCCTGTTTCCCAACATTTTCTCCACATTTGAACTGAATGTTCAGACCATTCTATTTATTTCTCTATTTGGCAATCAAGTGTGGTGTAGGGCCTTTTGACCCTTTGAGCCACAATAGCCCAGTGACCCTCAACAACACCAATTAACCCAAACCTAATCCTGGGACAATTTACAATGACCAATGAACCCACCCGGTACGTCTGTGGACAGTGGGAGGAAACCGGAGAACCCGGGGAAAACCCATGCATTCCATGGGGAGGACGGACAGAGACTCCTTACAGATGACATTGGAATTGAACTCTGAACTCCGACACCCCGAGCTGTAATAGTGACGTGCTAACTGCTACGTTACCAAAGCAACCATTAATTTATCCCACTAACTGGTGAATGATGATGTCTGCAGACTCCCCCAACTCCCTGGAGATTGCCCCACCACTGAAATGAGTCTGGGGTCATTGAAACTCCTCTGGGTCGTATCCAGAATGCGGTCAGTGGGCAGATCAGTTCTGTAACCCAACTCCAGGAAGTTGTCACTCCTCCACCGGACTCCATGACGATACAGGACCGTAGAGCGGCCTGAGTGACTGTGGGGAGACCTCTCGGGGAGATGGGGTTCTGTGTCCATGCTACGGCCCTCTGAAGAGATCCGGGTCATCAGTTTGTCCCTCCCCAAAAATAACCGAGCCCCACTGATTTAAACTCTGACCCTACCGTTTAACCAGCCTGGGATCTCCCCGGAGCAGCGACCCTGTGGAACGACCGTCTCAGGTATCTTCCATCCTCCGGAACTGAAACAACAATCAGAGAGTCAGTCCTTGATCTGAGGGAGTTTATTCACTCAGAGAGATGAGAAATTGCAGTCACCCTGTCTGTACCCTGTCTCTGGTCAATAACCCCCCAATCCTGGGAATTCTCTCTCTTTTGTACCTCCACTTGCCTCTACCCTGAGAATGCGGGATCTCCCCTCTCCCTATATTTACTCCCTATCTCAGTCTAGTCACTGATGATCCCAGTCTCCCTCATTTCCCATTCACACACCCCTTGTTCCCCTGTTTACATTCCCCATCTGTGTCCAGTTTCTCAGTGATTATCTCCTCACTTTACCTGTTAAATCTGTACCATCCCACTTCAAGATTTCCATCACCCATCCATTGTCCACCGGTACACTCAGTGTTGGAACAATTCGTGCTCCTCCAGGGCTGATCCAGGACGGTGTGGGTTACACACGGATCACCGAGTGCGGAGTCTGTGACTGAGGGACAGAACGATGTTCAGTGTTAATGTACAGCTCACATTCTCATCCTCTTTCTCTGCCAACCACAACCCCCATCTGCACTTACACTCTCAGCAACCTGGGCACAAATAATTATTTTTAATCCATCAAAAGGGATGAGAGTTTCAGAGACTGAGCCAGTGTTTAACTGTCCCACCAGAGGTGCCCCTGAGAAGGTGGCGGTGAATGTGGTGAGCTGACTTCCTGAACTGTAGCAATCTTTGATGTGTGGGGACACCCACAATGATGATCCGGAGTTCCAGGGTTTTGACCCAGTGACACTGAAGGAGCAGCAATGTATTTCCAAGGCATGGCAATATGCAATTTGGAGGAAAACATCCAGCTGTCTATAGCCCCCTCTCAACATCCCTCCTCCACTCCAGTCCCCTATCAACATCCCTCCTCCACTCCAGTCCCCTCTCAACGTCCCTCCTCCACTCCAGTCCCCTCTCAACGTCCCTCCTCCACTCCAGTCCCCTCTCAACGTCCCTCCTCCACTCCAATCCCCTCTTTTCATCCCACAGCTCATTACTCTCTCCTCTCCCCTGCACTGGTGTCCATCTATATGCCCCATTTCCCTACTCCCTCCTCTCTTCCTCATTCACCTTTCCCTTGTCACTCTCCTCCACTCTCCCTTTCCGGCCAGCAAGCCCGTGCTGTCCATGTGACCAATTAGCCGACTAACCCGCACGTCTTTGCAATGTGGGTGGATACAGGAACAGAGACATGGGAGGGGGGAAACACCGAAACACCGTCCCTCTCTCCCTCCACTGTCTCTCCTCTACAATCTGTCACTCCCGGACACTCCCAATAGCAGAATTGGGATGAAATTCTAGGACTGACCATGGGATGCAGCGTTTCCTTCGATGATTCCTACCTCTCATTCCCGAGCACTGTCCAGTTGTGGGGCTGTGAACGTCCGGGATACCTCTTCACCACATCTACTGTTACCCCCCCTACAAACTCTCTATCACCCCTCTCAGCACCACTCCTCCCCCGCTGTCCACTCTCATCCCACATCCCAGACCTCTCTCCCATCCCCAACTACACTCCCCCTCCTCTCCCTATCCTACTTCCCTCCACCCCAGTCTCTCCCGTTCTGTCCCTCCCTTCTCCAATGTTCCAATCCCCTCCCCTCCGTTAAAAACTTCACGTGGTCCTAGATTAGGTGCGTGGGGGGGGGGGGGGCGGTGGTGGTTTCTGGTCACCTCAGTCTAGGAAGGTTGTGGAAGCTTTAGAAATGGTACAAAGTAGATTTACCAGGACAATACCTGGATCTGGGAGCACGTCTTATGAGGAATGTTTGAGGGAGCTGGAGTCTCCCTCTTTGGGTCGATGGAGGATGAGAGGTGATTGACAGAGGTGTACAAGCTGACAAGAGATGTAAATCGAGTGAAGAGACAGAGACTGTTTTCCCAGGGTGGAAGTGACGAATACCAGGGGGTATAGATCGAGTGAAGAGACAGGGATCGTTTTTCCAGGGTAGAAGTGACGAATACCAGGGGGTACAGATCGAGTGAAGAGACAGGGACTGT
The DNA here is from genome assembly GCF_048418815.1 of Hemitrygon akajei. NCBI lineage: Eukaryota > Metazoa > Chordata > Chondrichthyes > Myliobatiformes > Dasyatidae > Hemitrygon > Hemitrygon akajei. The sequence continues at coordinate 2,093,198 of NW_027331998.1, forward strand.
TTTCCCAGGGTGGAAGTGACTAATACCAGGGGGTATAGATCGAGTGAAGAGACAGAGACCGTTTTCCCAGGGTGGAAGTGACTAATACCAGGGGGTATAGATCGAGTGAAGAGACAGAGACTTGTTTTCCCAGGGTAGAAGTGACAAATACCAGGGGGTATAGATCGAGTGAAGAGACAGAGACTGTTTTCCCAGGGTAGGTGACTAATACCAGGGGGTATAGATCGAGTGAAGAGACAGAGACTGTTTTCCCAGGGTGGAAGTGACTAATACCGGTGGGCAGAGTTTTAAGGTGTTTGGAGGAAAGTATCGAGTGGATGTGAGAGGAAGGTGTTTTTACACAGAGGGTGATTTGTGTGTGAAACACCCGGCTGGTAAACGCAGGTACATTAGCAGCATTTAAGAAACTCTCAGATAGGCACATGGACAATAGAAAAATTGAGAGGTGTGCAGGAGGGTTTAGATTAATCTTAGAGTCGTTTAAAAGGCCAGCACTGCAGTGTGGGCTGAAGGGCCTGTACCGTTCTATGTTCTACGTCACAGGTCTAGCTGGGCAGCGTCACTTGGAACCGGGGGTGGGGTAATATGAGGGAGGTGATCACTGACCACGAGCAGGTCAGCAAACTAGAAAACACAGCCCACTCTGTGTGTTAATGACTCGGGACCTTCCAGAATTTCCCCCAAACCCCCAATGCCCCAGTGTCACTGGGAACGGTTACCTACCTGTACAGTACACAGCGTTTCTCCAGGGTGTCGGCTTCAACCAATACACAAAATAACCGGAGCAGCTTTTCACCCTGATCTCCCATCTCAAGAAATAGGTGTTGTTATAAGAGGTGAAGCAGACGGTCCTGGTCACCTCCCCCTCTCCCACGTTGGGATGGGGACCTGGAATGAGATTTATAAACACTGTAAAATGTACCCGGTCCCACAGTACAGCGGGGAATGTGAATCAGGACCCACTGTAAATCAGTGGTTCACAACCCACGGTCCGGTCCGGCCTCAGTCAGCACTGAGCTGCTGCCCTCTCCCTCTCCACCCCACCCTCCCCACAGCAGCACCTTCATCTTCTGAATGAGCCTCCCATGAGGGACCTTGTCAAACGTCTGGGGGATCTCACTGAAACCTATCGAATATTGAAAGGCCTGGATAGAGTGGACATGGAGAGAATGTTTCCTATAGTGGGGGAGTCTGGGACCAGAGGGAACAGCCTCAGAACACAGGAGCCTCCCTTTAGAAGAGAAATAAGGAAGAATTTCTACAGACAGAAGGTGGTGAATCTGTGGAATTCATTGCCACAAGTGGCTGTGGAGGTCACGTCATTTAGAAATGTAAAGTGAAGTTGATAGGTTCTTCATTCATGAGGGTGTCAAAGGTTATGAGGGGAAGGCATGAGAATGGGACTGGGTGGGATAGTAAATCAGCCATGATGTAATGGTGTTTCAGACTCAATGGGCTGAATGGCCTAATTCTGCACCTCTCTCTGATGAGCTTATGGTCTAAAATCCATGAAGACAACATCCACAGCTCTACCTTCATCAGTCACCTCTGTCAACCCCTCAACAAACTCCAGCACGGCAGTAAGTCATGACCTGCCCTGCAGAAAGAGATGTTGACTGTCCCTCATTCACTCACTCAATGCTCAGAAGTCCCATCCATAAGAATCCTCTCCACTGCCTTCCCTACCACTGACGTGTGACTTACTGGTCAGAGAGTCACAGAAAGCTACAGCACAGAAACAGGCCCTTCGGCCCATCCAGTCCATGCTGAACCATTTAAACTGCCTTGTCCCATCAACCTGCACCCGGACCACAGCCGTCCATCTCTCCCATCCATGTACCAACCAAACTTCTCCTAAACATTGAAATCAAAATGGCATCTACCACTTGCTCAGGCAGCTCGATCCACAGTGTAGTTTCCAGGATAATTCCTGTTTCCCAACATTTTCTCCACATTTGAACTGAATGTTCAGACCATTCTATTTATTTCTCTATTTGGCAATCAAGTGTGGTGTAGGGCCTTTTGACCCTTTGAGCCACAATAGCCCAGTGACCCTCAACAACACCAATTAACCCAAACCTAATCCTGGGACAATTTACAATGACCAATGAACCCACCCGGTACGTCTTTGGACTGTGGGAGGAAACCGGAGAACCCGGGGAAAACCCATGCATTCCATGGGGAGGACGGACAGAGACTCCTTACAGAGGAGGCTGGAATTGAACTCTGAACTCCAACACCCCGAGCTGTAATAGTGACGTGCTAACTGCTACGTTACCAGGCAACCATTAATTTATCCCACTAACAGGTGAACAATGATGTCTGCAGACTCCCCCAACTCCCTGGAGATTGCCCCACCACTGAAATGAGTCTGGGGTCATTGAAACTCCTCTGGGTCGTATCCAGAATGCGGTCAGTGGGCAGATAAGTTCTGTAACCCAACTCCAGGAAGTTGTCACTCCTCCACCGGACTCCATGACGATACAGGACCGTAGAGCGGCCTGAGTGACTGTGGGGAGACCTCTCGGGGAGATGGGGTTCTGTGTCCATGCTACGGCCCTCTGAAGAGATCCGGGTCATCAGTTTGTCCCTCCCCAAAAATAACCGAGCCCCACTGATGTAAACTCTGACCCTACCGTTTAACCAGCCTGGGATCTCCCCGGAGCAGCGACCCTGTGGAACGACCGTCTCAGGTATCTTCCATCCTCCGGAACTGAAACAACAATCAGAGAGTCAGTCCTTGATCTGAGGGAGTTTATTCACTCAGAGAGATGAGAAATTGCAGTCACCCTGTCCGTACCCTGTCTCTGGTCAATAACACCCCAATCCTGGGAATTCTCTCTCTTTTGTATCTCCACTTGCCTCTACCCTGAGAATGCGGGATCTCCCCTCTCCCTATATTTACTCCCTATCTCAGTCTAGTCACTGATGATCCCAGTCTCCCTCATTTCCCATTCACACACCCCTTGTTCCTCTGTTTACATTCCCCATCTGTGTCCAGTTTCTCAGTGATTATCTCCTCACTTTACCTGTTAAATCTGTACCATCCCACTTCAAGATTTCCATCACCCATCCATTGTCCACCGGTACACTCAGTGTTGGAACAATTCGTGCTCCTCCAGGGCTGACCCAGGACGGTGTGGGTTACACACGGATCACCGAGTGCGGAGTCTGTGACTGAGGGACAGAACGATGTTCAGTGTTAATGTACAGCTCACATTCTCATCCTCTTTCTCTGCCAACCACAACCCCCATCTGCACTTACACTCTCAGCAACCTGGGCACAAATAATTATTTTTAATCCATCAAAAGGGATGAGAGTTTCAGAGACTGAGCCAGTGTTTAACTGTCCCACCAGAGGTGCCCCTGAGAAGGTGGCGGTGAATGTGGTGAGCTGACTTCCTGAACTGTAGCAATCCTTGATGTGTGGGGACACCCACAATGATGATCCGGAGTTCCAGGGTTTTGACCCAGTGACACTGAAGGAGCAGCAATGTATTTCCAAGGCATGGCAATATGCAATTTGGAGGAAAACATCCAGCTGTCTATAGCCCCCTCTCAACATCCCTCCTCCACTCCAGTCCCCTCTCAACATCCCTCCTCCACTCCAGTCCCCTCTCAACGTCCCTCCTCCACTCCAGTCCCCTCTCAACATCCCTCCTCCACTCCAATCCCCTCTTTTCATCCCACAGCTCATTACTCTCTCCTCTCCCCTGCACTGGTGTCCATCTATATGCCCCATTTCCCTACTCCCTCCTCTCTTCCTCATTCACCTTTCCCTTGTCACTCTCCTCCACTCTCCCTTTCCGGCCAGCAAGCCCGTGCTGTCCATGTGACCAATTAGCCGACTAACCCGCACGTCTTTGCAATGTGGGTGGATACAGGAACAGAGACATGGGAGGGGGGAAACACCGAAACACCGTCCCTCTCTCCCTCCACTGTCTCTCCTCTACAATCTGTCACTCCCGGACACTCCCAATAGCAGAATTGGGATGAAATTCTAGGACTGACCATGGGATGCAGCATTCCCTTCGATGATTCCTACCTCTCATTCCCGAGCACTGTCTAGTTGTGGGCCTGTGAACGTCCGGGATACCTCTTCACCACATCTACTGTTACCCCCCCTACAAACTCTCTATCATCCCTCTCAGCACCACTCCTCCCCCACTGTCCACTCTCATCCCACATCCCAGACCTCTCTCCCATCCCCAACTACACTCCCCCTCCTCTCCCTTTCCTACTTCCCTCCACCCCAGTCTCTCCCGTTCTGTCCCTCCCTTCTCCAATGTTCCAATCCCCTCCCCTCCGTTAAAAACTTCACGTGGTCCTAGATTAGGTGCGTGGGGGGGGGGGGGGGGGCGGTGGTGGTTTCTGGTCACCTCAGTCTAGGAAGGTTGTGGAAGCTTTAGAAATGGTACAAAGTAGATTTACCAGGACAATACCTGGATCTGGGAGCACGTCTTATGAGGAATGTTTGAGGGAGCTGGAGTCTCCCTCTTTGGGTCGATGGAGGATGAGAGGTGATTGACAGAGGTGTACAAGCTGACAAGAGATGTAAATCGAGTGAAGAGACAGAGACTGTTTTCCCAGGGTGGAAGTGACGAATACCAGGGGGTATAGATCGAGTGAAGAGACAGGGACCGTTTTCCCAGGGTGGAAGTGACTAATACCAGGGGGTACAGATCGAGTGAAGAGACAGAGACTGTTTTCCCAGGGTGGAAGTGACTAATACCAGGGGTACAGATCGAGTGAAGAGACAGAGACTGTTTTCCCAGGGTGGAAGTGACTAATACCAGGGGTACAGATCGAGTGAAGAGACAGAAACTGTTTTCCCAGGGTGGAAGTGACTAATACCAGGGGGTACAGATCGAGTGAAGAGACAGAGACTGTTTTCCCAGGGCGGAAGTGACTAATACCAGGGGTACAGATCGAGTGAAGAGACAGAGACTGTTTTCCCAGGGTGGAAGTGACAAATACCAGGGGGTATAGATCGAGTGAAGAGACAGAGACTGTTTTCTCAGGGTGGAAGTGACTAATACCAGGGGGTATAGATCAAGTGAAGAGACACGGACTGTTTTCCCAGGGTAGAAGTGACGAATACCGGGGGTATAGATCGAGTGAAGAGACAGGGATCGTTTTTCTAGGGTAGAAGTGACGAATACCGGGGGTATAGATCGAGTGAAGAGACAGAGACTGTTTTCCCAGGGTGGAAGTGACTAATACCGGTGGGCAGAGTTTTAAGGTGTTTGGAGGAAAGTATCGAGTGGATGTGAGAGGAAGGTGTTTTTACACAGAGGGTGATTTGTGTGTGAAACACTCAGCCGGTAAACGCAGGTACATTAGCAGCATTTAAGAAACTCTCAGATAGGCACATGGACAATAGAAAAATTGAGAGGTGTGCAGGAGGGTTTAGATTAATCTTAGAGTCGTTTAAAAGGCCAGCACTGCAGTGTGGGCTGAAGGGCCTGTACCGTTCTATGTTCTACGTCACAGGTCTAGCTGGGCAGTGTCACTTGGAACCGGGGGTGGGGTAATATGAGGGAGGTGATCACTGACCACGAGCAGGTCAGCAAACTAGAAAACACAGCCCACTCTGTGTGTTAATGACTCGGGACCTTCCAGAATTTCCCCCAAACCCCCAATGCCCCAGTGTCACTGGGAACGGTTACCTACCTGTACAGTACACAGCGTTTCTCCAGGGTGTGGGCTTCAGCCAATACACAAAATAACCGGAGCAGCTTTTCACCCTGATCTCCCATCTCAAGAAATAGGTGTTGTTATAAGAGGTGAAGCAGACGGTCCTGGTCACCTCCCCCTCTCCCACGTTGGGATGGGGACCTGGAATGAGATTTATAAACACTGTAAAATGTACCCGGTCCCACAGTACAGCGGGGAATGTGAATCAGGACCCACTGTAAATCAGTGGTTCATAACCCACGGTCCGGTCCGGCCTCAGTCAGCACTGAGCTGCTGCCCTCTCCCTCTCCACCCCACCCTCCCCACAGCAGCACCTTCATCTTCTGAATGAGCCTCCCATGAGGGACCTTGTCAAACGTCTGGGGGATCTCACTGAAACCTATCGAATATTGAAAGGCCTGGATAGAGTGGACATGGAGAGGATGTTTCCTATAGTGGGGGAGTCTGGGACCAGAGGGAACAGCCTCAGAACACAGGAGCCTCCCTTTAGAAGAGAAATAAGGAAGAATTTCTACAGACAGAAGGTGGTGAATCTGTGGAATTCATTGCCACAAGTGGCTGTGGAGGTCACGTCATTTAGAAATGTAAAGTGAAGTTGATAGGTTCTTCATTCATGAGGGTGTCAAAGGTTATGAGGGGAAGGCATGAGAATGGGACTGGGTGGGATAGTAAATCAGCCATGATGTAATGGTGTTTCAGACTCAATGGGCTGAATGGCCTAATTCTGCACCTCTCTCTGATGAGCTTATGGTCTAAAATCCATGAAGACAACATCCACAGCTCTACCTTCATCAGTCACCTCTGTCAACCCCTCAACAAACTCCAGCACGGCAGTAAGTCATGACCTGCCCTGCAGAAAGAGATGTTGACTGTCCCTCATTCACTCACTCAATGCTCAGAAGTCCCATCCATAAGAATCCTCTCCACTGCCTTCCCTACCACTGACGTGTGACTTACTGGTCAGAGAGTCACAGAAAGCTACAGCACAGAAACAGGCCCTTCGGCCCATCCAGTCCATGCTGAACCATTTAAACTGCCTTGTCCCATCAACCTGCACCCGGACCACAGCCGTCCATCTCTCCCATCCATGTACCAACCAAACTTCTCCTAAACATTGAAATCAAAATGGCATCTACCACTTGCTCAGGCAGCTCGATCCACAGTGTAGTTTCCAGGATAATTCCTGTTTCCCAACATTTTCTCCACATTTGAACTGAATGTTCAGACCATTCTATTTATTTCTCTATTTGGCAATCAAGTGTGGTGTAGGGCCTTTTGACCCTTTGAGCCACAATAGCCCAGTGACCCTCAACAACACCAATTAACCCAAACCTAATCCTGGGACAATTTACAATGACCAATGAACCCACCCGGTACGTCTTTGGACTGTGGGAGGAAACCGGAGAACCCGGGGAAAACCCATGCATTCCATGGGGAGGACGGACAGAGACTCCTTACAGAGGAGGCTGGAATTGAACTCTGAACTCCAACACCCCGAGCTGTAATAGTGACGTGCTAACTGCTACGTTACCAGGCAACCATTAATTTATCCCACTAACTGGTGAACAATGATGTCTGCAGACTCCCCCAACTCCCTGGAGATTGCCCCACCACTGAAATGAGTCTGGGGTCATTGAAACTCCTCTGGGTCGTATCCAGAATGCGGTCAGTGGGCAGATCAGTTCTGTAACCCAACTCCAGGAAGTTGTCACTCCTCCACCGGACTCCATGACGATACAGGACCGTAGAGCGGCCTGAGTGACTGTGGGGAGACCTCTCGGGGAGATGGGGTTCTGTGTCCATGCTACGGCCCTCTGAAGAGATCCGGGTCATCAGTTTGTCCCTCCCCAAAACTAACCGAGCCCCACTGATTTAAACTCTGACCCTACCGTTTAACCAGCCTGGGATCTCCCCGGAGCAGCGACCCTGTGGAACGACCGTCTCAGGTATCTTCCATCCTCCGGAACTGAAACAACAATCAGAGAGTCAGTCCTTGATCTGAGGGAGTTTATTCACTCAGAGAGATGAGAAATTGCAGTCACCCTGTCTGTACCCTGTCTCTGGTCAATAACCCCCCAATCCTGGGAATTCTCTCTCTTTTGTATCTCCACTTGCCTCTACCCTGAGAATGCGGGATCTCTCCTCTCCCTGTATTTACTCCCTATCTCAGTCTAGTCACTGATGATCCCGGTCTCCCTCATTTCCCATTCACACACCCCTTGTTCCCCTGTTTACATTCCCCATCTGTGTCCAGTTTCTCAGTGATTATCTCCTCACTTTACCTGTTAAATCTGAACCATCCCACTTCAAGATTTCCATCACCCATCCATTGTCCACCGGTACACTCAGTGTTGGAACAATTCGTGCTCCTCCAGGGCTGATCCAGGACGGTGTGGGTTACACACGGATCACCGAGTGCGGAGTCTGTGACTAAGGGACAGAACGATGTTCAGTGTTAATGTACAGCTCACATTCTCATCCTCTTTCTCTGCCAACCACAACCCCCATCTGCACTTACACTCTCAGCAACCTGGGCACAAATAATTATTTTTAATCCATCAAAAGGGATGAGAGTTTCAGAGACTGAGCCAGTGTTTAACTGTCCCACCAGAGGTGCCCCTGAGAAGGTGGCGGTGAATGTGGTGAGCTGACTTCCTGAACTGTAGCAATCCTTGATGTGTGGGGACACCCACAATGATGATCCGGAGTTCCAGGGTTTTGACCCAGTGACACTGAAGGAGCAGCAATGTATTTCCAAGGCATGGCAATATGCAATTTGGAGGAAAACATCCAGCTGTCTATAGCCCCCTCTCAACATCCCTCCTCCACTCCAGTCCCCTCTCAACATCCCTCCTCCACTCCAGTCCCCTCTCAACGTCCCTCCTCCACTCCAGTCCCCTCTCAACATCCCTCCTCCACTCCAATCCCCTCTTTTCATCCCACAGCTCATTACTCTCTCCTCTCCCCTGCACTGGTGTCCATCTATATGCCCCATTTCCTTACTCCCTCCTCTCTTCCTCATTCACCTTTCCCTTGTCACTCTCCTCCACTCTCCCTTTCCGGCCAGCAAGCCCGTGCTGTCCATGTGACCAATTAGCCGACTAACCCGCACGTCTTTGCAATGTGGGTGGATACAGGAACAGAAACATGGGAGGGGGGAAACACCGAAACACCGTCCCTCTCTCCCTCCACTGTCTCTCCTCTACAATCTGTCACTCCCGGACACTCCCAATAGCAGAATTGGGATGAAATTCTAGGACTGACCATGGGATGCAGCATTCCCTTCGATGATTCCTACCTCTCATTCCCGAGCACTGTCTAGTTGTGGGCCTGTGAACGTCCGGGATACCTCTTCACCACATCTACTGTTACCCCCCCTACAAACTCTCTATCACCCCTCTCAGCACCACTCCTCCCCCGCTGTCCACTCTCATCCCACATCCCAGACCTCTCTCCCATCCCCAACTACACTCCCCCTCCTCTCCCTATCCTACTTCCCTCCACCCCAGTCTCTCCCGTTCTGTCCCTCCCTTCTCCAATGTTCCAATCCCCTCCCCTCCGTTAAAAACTTCACGTGGTCCTAGATTAGGTGCGTGGGGGGGGGGGGGGGCGGTGGTGGTTTCTGTTCACCTCAGTCTAGGAAGGTTGTGGAAGCTTTAGAAATGGTACAAAGTAGATTTACCAGGACAATACCTGGATCTGGGAGCACGTCTTATGAGGAATGTTTGAGGGAGCTGGAGTCTCCCTCTTTGGGTCGATGGAGGATGAGAGGTGATTGACAGAGGTGTACAAGCTGACAAGAGATGTAAATGGAGTGAAGAGACAGAGACTGTTTTCCCAGGGTGGGAGTGACGAATACCAGGGGGTATAGATCGAGTGAAGAGACAGGGACCGTTTTCCCAGGGTGGAAGTGACTAATACCAGGGGGTACAGATCGAGTGAAGAGACAGAGACTGTTTTCCCAGGGTGGAAGTGACTAATACCAGGGGTACAGATCGAGTGAAGAGACAGAGACTGTTTTCCCAGGGTGGAATTGATAATACCAGGGGGTACAGATCAAGTGAAGAGACAGAGACTGTTTTCCCAGGGCGGAAGTGACTAATACCAGGGGTACAGATCGAGTGAAGAGACAGAGCCTGTTTTCCCAGGGTGGAAGTGACTAATACCAGGGGTACAGATCGAGTGAAGAGACAGAGACTGTTTTCCCAGGGTGGAAGTGACTAATACCAGGGGGTACAGATCGAGTGAAGAGACAGAGACTGTTTTCCCAGGGTGGAAGTGACTAATACCAGGGGTACAGATCGAGTGAAGAGACAGAGACTGTTTTCCCAGGGTGGAAGTGACTAATACCAGGGGGTACAGATCGAGTGAAGAGACAGAGACTGTTTTCCCAGGGTGGAAGTGACTAATACCAGGGGGTACAGATCGAGTGAAGAGACAGAGACTGTTTTCCCAGGGTGGAAGTGACTAATACCAGGGGGTATAGATCAAGTGAAGAGACACAGACTGTTTTCTCAGGGTGGAAGTGACTAATACCAGGGGGTATAGATCGAGTGAAGAGACAGGGATCGTTTTTCTAGGGTAGAAGTGACGAATACCGGGGGTATAGATCGAGTGAAGAGACAGAGACTGTTTTCTCAGGGTGGAAGTGACTAATACCGGTGGGCAGAGTTTTAAGGTGTTTGGAGGAAAGTATCGAGTGGATGTGAGAGGAAGGTGTTTTTACACAGAGGGTGATTTGTGTGTGAAACACTCGGCCGGTAAACGCAGGTACATTAGCAGCATTTAAGAAACTCTCAGATAGGCACATGGACAATAGAAAAATTGAGAGGTGTGCAGGAGGGTTTAGATTAATCTTAGAGTCGTTTAAAAGGCCAGCACTGCAGTGTGGGCTGAAGGGCCTGTACCGTTCTATGTTCTACGTCACAGGTCTAGCTGGGCAGCGTCACTTGGAACCGGGGGTGGGGTAATATGAGGGAGGTGATCACTGACCACGAGCAGGTCAGCAAACTAGAAAACACAGCCCACTCTGTGTGTTAATGACTCGGGACCTTCCAGAATTTCCCCCAAACCCCCAATGCCCCAGTGTCACTGGGAACGGTTACCTACCTGTACAGTACACAGCGTTTCTCCAGGGTGTGGGCTTCAGCCAATACACAAAATAACCGGAGCAGCTTTTCACCCTGATCTCCCATCTCAAGAAATAGGTGTTGTTATAAGAGGTGAAGCAGACGGTCCTGGTCACCTCCCCCTCTCCCACGTTGGGATGGGGACCTGGAATGAGATTTATAAACACTGTAAAATGTACCCGGTCCCACAGTACAGCGGGGAATGTGAATCAGGACCCACTGTAAATCAGTGGTTCACAACCCACGGTCCGGTCCGGCCTCAGTCAGCACTGAGCTGCTGCCCTCTCCCTCTCCACCCCACCCTCCCCACAGCAGCACCTTCATCTTCTGAATGAGCCTCCCATGAGGGACCTTGTCAAACGTCTGGGGGATCTCACTGAAACCTATCGAATATTGAAAGGCCTGGATAGAGTGGACATGGAGAGGATGTTTCCTATAGTGGGGGAGTCTGGGACCAGAGGGAACAGCCTCAGAACACAGGAGCCTCCCTTTAGAAGAGAAATAAGGAAGAATTTCTACAGACAGAAGGTGGTGAATCTGTGGAATTCATTGCCACAAGTGGCTGTGGAGGTCACGTCATTTAGAAATGTAAAGTGAAGTTGATAGGTTCTTCATTCATGAGGGTGTCAAAGGTTATGAGGGGAAGGCATGAGAATGGGACTGGGTGGGATAGTAAATCAGCCATGATGTAATGGTGTTTCAGACTCAATGGGCTGAATGGCCTAATTCTGCACCTCTCTCTGATGAGCTTATGGTCTAAAATCCATGAAGACAACATCCACAGCTCTACCTTCATCAGTCACCTCTGTCAACCCCTCAACAAACTCCAGCACGGCAGTAAGTCATGACCTGCCCTGCAGAAAGAGATGTTGACTGTCCCTCATTCACTCACTCAATGCTCAGAAGTCCCATCCATAAGAATCCTCTCCACTGCCTTCCCTACCACTGACGTGTGACTTACTGGTCAGAGAGTCACAGAAAGCTACAGCACAGAAACAGGCCCTTCGGCCCATCCAGTCCATGCTGAACCATTTAAACTGCCTTGTCCCATCAACCTGCACCCGGACCACAGCCGTCCATCTCTCCCATCCATGTACCAACCAAACTTCTCTTAAACATTGAAATCAAAATGGCATCCATCACTGGCTCAGGCAGCTCACTCCACACTGTAGTTTCCAGGATAATTCCTGTTTCCCAACATTTTCTCCACATTTGAACTGAATGTTCAGACCATTCTATTTATTTCTCTATTTGGCAATCAAGTGTGGTGTAGGGCCTTTTGACCCTTTGAGCCACAATAGCCCAGTGACCCTCAACAACACCAATTAACCCAAACCTAATCCTGGGACAATTTACAATGACCAATGAACCCACCCGGTACGTCTGTGGACAGTGGGAGGAAACCGGAGAACCCGGGGAAAACCCATGCATTCCATGGGGAGGACGGACAGAGACTCCTTACAGATGACACTGGAATTGAACTCTGAACTCCGACACCCCGAGCTGTAATAGTGACGTGCTAACTGCTACGTTACCAAAGCAACCATTAATTTATCCCACTAACTGGTGAATGATGATGTCTGCAGACTCCCCCAACTCCCTGGAGATTGCCCCACCACTGAAATGAGTCTGGGGTCATTGAAACTCCTCTGGGTCGTATCCAGAATGCGGTCAGTGGGCAGATCAGTTCTGTAACCCAACTCCAGGAAGTTGTCACTCCTCCACCGGACTCCATGACGATACAGGACCGTAGAGCGGCCTGAGTGACTGTGGGGAGACCTCTCGGGGAGATGGGGTTCTGTGTCCATGCTACGGCCCTCTGAAGAGATCCGGGTCATCAGTTTGTCCCTCCCCAAAAATAACCGAGCCCCACTGATTTAAACTCTGACCCTACCGTTTAACCAGCCTGGGATCTCCCCGGAGCAGCGACCCTGTGGAACGACCGTCTCAGGTATCTTCCATCCTCCGGAACTGAAACAACAATCAGAGAGTCAGTCCTTGATCTGAGGGAGTTTATTCACTCAGAGAGATGAGAAATTGCAGTCACCCTGTCTGTACCCTGTCTCTGGTCAATAACCCCCCAATCCTGGGAATTCTCTCTCTTTTGTACCTCCACTTGCCTCTACCCTGAGAATGCGGGATCTCCCCTCTCCCTATATTTACTCCCTATCTCAGTCTAGTCACTGATGATCCCAGTCTCCCTCATTTCCCATTCACACACCCCTTGTTCCCCTGTTTACATTCCCCATCTGTGTCCAGTTTCTCAGTGATTATCTCCTCACTTTACCTGTTAAATCTGTACCATCCCACTTCAAGATTTCCATCACCCATCCATTGTCCACCGGTACACTCAGTGTTGGAACAATTCGTGCTCCTCCAGGGCTGATCCAGGACGGTGTGGGTTACACACGGATCACCGAGTGCGGAGTCTGTGACTGAGGGACAGAACGATGTTCAGTGTTAATGTACAGCTCACATTCTCATCCTCTTTCTCTGCCAACCACAACCCCCATCTGCACTTACACTCTCAGCAACCTGGGCACAAATAATTATTTTTAATCCATCAAAAGGGATGAGAGTTTCAGAGACTGAGCCAGTGTTTAACTGTCCCACCAGAGGTGCCCCTGAGAAGGTGGCGGTGAATGTGGTGAGCTGACTTCCTGAACTGTAGCAATCTTTGATGTGTGGGGACACCCACAATGATGATCCGGAGTTCCAGGGTTTTGACCCAGTGACACTGAAGGAGCAGCAATGTATTTCCAAGGCATGGCAATATGCAATTTGGAGGAAAACATCCAGCTGTCTATAGCCCCCTCTCAACATCCCTCCTCCACTCCAGTCCCCTATCAACATCCCTCCTCCACTCCAGTCCCCTCTCAACGTCCCTCCTCCACTCCAGTCCCCTCTCAACGTCCCTCCTCCACTCCAGTCCCCTCTCAACGTCCCTCCTCCACTCCAATCCCCTCTTTTCATCCCACAGCTCATTACTCTCTCCTCTCCCCTGCACTGGTGTCCATCTATATGCCCCATTTCCCTACTCCCTCCTCTCTTCCTCATTCACCTTTCCCTTGTCACTCTCCTCCACTCTCCCTTTCCGGCCAGCAAGCCCGTGCTGTCCATGTGACCAATTAGCCGACTAACCCGCACGTCTTTGCAATGTGGGTGGATACAGGAACAGAGACATGGGAGGGGGGAAACACCGAAACACCGTCCCTCTCTCCCTCCACTGTCTCTCCTCTACAATCTGTCACTCCCGGACACTCCCAATAGCAGAATTGGGATGAAATTCTAGGACTGACCATGGGATGCAGCGTTTCCTTCGATGATTCCTACCTCTCATTCCCGAGCACTGTCCAGTTGTGGGGCTGTGAACGTCCGGGATACCTCTTCACCACATCTACTGTTACCCCCCCTACAAACTCTCTATCACCCCTCTCAGCACCACTCCTCCCCCGCTGTCCACTCTCATCCCACATCCCAGACCTCTCTCCCATCCCCAACTACACTCCCCCTCCTCTCCCTATCCTACTTCCCTCCACCCCAGTCTCTCCCGTTCTGTCCCTCCCTTCTCCAATGTTCCAATCCCCTCCCCTCCGTTAAAAACTTCACGTGGTCCTAGATTAGGTGCGTGGGGGGGGGGGGGGGCGGTGGTGGTTTCTGGTCACCTCAGTCTAGGAAGGTTGTGGAAGCTTTAGAAATGGTACAAAGTAGATTTACCAGGACAATACCTGGATCTGGGAGCACGTCTTATGAGGAATGTTTGAGGGAGCTGGAGTCTCCCTCTTTGGGTCGATGGAGGATGAGAGGTGATTGACAGAGGTGTACAAGCTGACAAGAGATGTAAATCGAGTGAAGAGACAGAGACTGTTTTCCCAGGGTGGAAGTGACGAATACCAGGGGGTATAGATCGAGTGAAGAGACAGGGATCGTTTTTCCAGGGTAGAAGTGACGAATACCAGGGGGTACAGATCGAGTGAAGAGACAGGGACTGTTTTCCCAGGGTGGAAGTGACTAATACCAGGGGGTATAGATCGAGTGAAGAGACAGAGACCGTTTTCCCAGGGTGGAAGTGACTAATACCAGGGGGTATAGATCGAGTGAAGAGACAGAGACTTGTTTTCCCAGGGTAGAAGTGACAAATACCAGGGGGTATAGATCGAGTGAAGAGACAGAGACTGTTTTCCCAGGGTAGGTGACTAATACCAGGGGGTATAGATCGAGTGAAGAGACAGAGACTGTTTTCCCAGGGTGGAAGTGACTAATACCGGTGGGCAGAGTTTTAAGGTGTTTGGAGGAAAGTATCGAGTGGATGTGAGAGGAAGGTGTTTTTACACAGAGGGTGATTTGTGTGTGAAACACCCGGCTGGTAAACGCAGGTACATTAGCAGCATTTAAGAAACTCTCAGATAGGCACATGGACAATAGAAAAATTGAGAGGTGTGCAGGAGGGTTTAGATTAATCTTAGAGTCGTTTAAAAGGCCAGCACTGCAGTGTGGGCTGAAGGGCCTGTACCGTTCTATGTTCTACGTCACAGGTCTAGCTGGGCAGCGTCACTTGGAACCGGGGGTGGGGTAATATGAGGGAGGTGATCACTGACCACGAGCAGGTCAGCAAACTAGAAAACACAGCCCACTCTGTGTGTTAATGACTCGGGACCTTCCAGAATTTCCCCCAAACCCCCAATGCCCCAGTGTCACTGGGAACGGTTACCTACCTGTACAGTACACAGCGTTTCTCCAGGGTGTCGGCTTCAACCAATACACAAAATAACCGGAGCAGCTTTTCACCCTGATCTCCCATCTCAAGAAATAGGTGTTGTTATAAGAGGTGAAGCAGACGGTCCTGGTCACCTCCCCCTCTCCCACGTTGGGATGGGGACCTGGAATGAGATTTATAAACACTGTAAAATGTACCCGGTCCCACAGTACAGCGGGGAATGTGAATCAGGACCCACTGTAAATCAGTGGTTCACAACCCACGGTCCGGTCCGGCCTCAGTCAGCACTGAGCTGCTGCCCTCTCCCTCTCCACCCCACCCTCCCCACAGCAGCACCTTCATCTTCTGAATGAGCCTCCCATGAGGGACCTTGTCAAACGTCTGGGGGATCTCACTGAAACCTATCGAATATTGAAAGGCCTGGATAGAGTGGACATGGAGAGAATGTTTCCTATAGTGGGGGAGTCTGGGACCAGAGGGAACAGCCTCAGAACACAGGAGCCTCCCTTTAGAAGAGAAATAAGGAAGAATTTCTACAGACAGAAGGTGGTGAATCTGTGGAATTCATTGCCACAAGTGGCTGTGGAGGTCACGTCATTTAGAAATGTAAAGTGAAGTTGATAGGTTCTTCATTCATGAGGGTGTCAAAGGTTATGAGGGGAAGGCATGAGAATGGGACTGGGTGGGATAGTAAATCAGCCATGATGTAATGGTGTTTCAGACTCAATGGGCTGAATGGCCTAATTCTGCACCTCTCTCTGATGAGCTTATGGTCTAAAATCCATGAAGACAACATCCACAGCTCTACCTTCATCAGTCACCTCTGTCAACCCCTCAACAAACTCCAGCACGGCAGTAAGTCATGACCTGCCCTGCAGAAAGAGATGTTGACTGTCCCTCATTCACTCACTCAATGCTCAGAAGTCCCATCCATAAGAATCCTCTCCACTGCCTTCCCTACCACTGACGTGTGACTTACTGGTCAGAGAGTCACAGAAAGCTACAGCACAGAAACAGGCCCTTCGGCCCATCCAGTCCATGCTGAACCATTTAAACTGCCTTGTCCCATCAACCTGCACCCGGACCACAGCCGTCCATCTCTCCCATCCATGTACCAACCAAACTTCTCCTAAACATTGAAATCAAAATGGCATCTACCACTTGCTCAGGCAGCTCGATCCACAGTGTAGTTTCCAGGATAATTCCTGTTTCCCAACATTTTCTCCACATTTGAACTGAATGTTCAGACCATTCTATTTATTTCTCTATTTGGCAATCAAGTGTGGTGTAGGGCCTTTTGACCCTTTGAGCCACAATAGCCCAGTGACCCTCAACAACACCAATTAACCCAAACCTAATCCTGGGACAATTTACAATGACCAATGAACCCACCCGGTACGTCTTTGGACTGTGGGAGGAAACCGGAGAACCCGGGGAAAACCCATGCATTCCATGGGGAGGACGGACAGAGACTCCTTACAGAGGAGGCTGGAATTGAACTCTGAACTCCAACACCCCGAGCTGTAATAGTGACGTGCTAACTGCTACGTTACCAGGCAACCATTAATTTATCCCACTAACAGGTGAACAATGATGTCTGCAGACTCCCCCAACTCCCTGGAGATTGCCCCACCACTGAAATGAGTCTGGGGTCATTGAAACTCCTCTGGGTCGTATCCAGAATGCGGTCAGTGGGCAGATAAGTTCTGTAACCCAACTCCAGGAAGTTGTCACTCCTCCACCGGACTCCATGACGATACAGGACCGTAGAGCGGCCTGAGTGACTGTGGGGAGACCTCTCGGGGAGATGGGGTTCTGTGTCCATGCTACGGCCCTCTGAAGAGATCCGGGTCATCAGTTTGTCCCTCCCCAAAAATAACCGAGCCCCACTGATGTAAACTCTGACCCTACCGTTTAACCAGCCTGGGATCTCCCCGGAGCAGCGACCCTGTGGAACGACCGTCTCAGGTATCTTCCATCCTCCGGAACTGAAACAACAATCAGAGAGTCAGTCCTTGATCTGAGGGAGTTTATTCACTCAGAGAGATGAGAAATTGCAGTCACCCTGTCCGTACCCTGTCTCTGGTCAATAACACCCCAATCCTGGGAATTCTCTCTCTTTTGTATCTCCACTTGCCTCTACCCTGAGAATGCGGGATCTCCCCTCTCCCTATATTTACTCCCTATCTCAGTCTAGTCACTGATGATCCCAGTCTCCCTCATTTCCCATTCACACACCCCTTGTTCCTCTGTTTACATTCCCCATCTGTGTCCAGTTTCTCAGTGATTATCTCCTCACTTTACCTGTTAAATCTGTACCATCCCACTTCAAGATTTCCATCACCCATCCATTGTCCACCGGTACACTCAGTGTTGGAACAATTCGTGCTCCTCCAGGGCTGACCCAGGACGGTGTGGGTTACACACGGATCACCGAGTGCGGAGTCTGTGACTGAGGGACAGAACGATGTTCAGTGTTAATGTACAGCTCACATTCTCATCCTCTTTCTCTGCCAACCACAACCCCCATCTGCACTTACACTCTCAGCAACCTGGGCACAAATAATTATTTTTAATCCATCAAAAGGGATGAGAGTTTCAGAGACTGAGCCAGTGTTTAACTGTCCCACCAGAGGTGCCCCTGAGAAGGTGGCGGTGAATGTGGTGAGCTGACTTCCTGAACTGTAGCAATCCTTGATGTGTGGGGACACCCACAATGATGATCCGGAGTTCCAGGGTTTTGACCCAGTGACACTGAAGGAGCAGCAATGTATTTCCAAGGCATGGCAATATGCAATTTGGAGGAAAACATCCAGCTGTCTATAGCCCCCTCTCAACATCCCTCCTCCACTCCAGTCCCCTCTCAACATCCCTCCTCCACTCCAGTCCCCTCTCAACGTCCCTCCTCCACTCCAGTCCCCTCTCAACATCCCTCCTCCACTCCAATCCCCTCTTTTCATCCCACAGCTCATTACTCTCTCCTCTCCCCTGCACTGGTGTCCATCTATATGCCCCATTTCCCTACTCCCTCCTCTCTTCCTCATTCACCTTTCCCTTGTCACTCTCCTCCACTCTCCCTTTCCGGCCAGCAAGCCCGTGCTGTCCATGTGACCAATTAGCCGACTAACCCGCACGTCTTTGCAATGTGGGTGGATACAGGAACAGAGACATGGGAGGGGGGAAACACCGAAACACCGTCCCTCTCTCCCTCCACTGTCTCTCCTCTACAATCTGTCACTCCCGGACACTCCCAATAGCAGAATTGGGATGAAATTCTAGGACTGACCATGGGATGCAGCATTCCCTTCGATGATTCCTACCTCTCATTCCCGAGCACTGTCTAGTTGTGGGCCTGTGAACGTCCGGGATACCTCTTCACCACATCTACTGTTACCCCCCCTACAAACTCTCTATCATCCCTCTCAGCACCACTCCTCCCCCACTGTCCACTCTCATCCCACATCCCAGACCTCTCTCCCATCCCCAACTACACTCCCCCTCCTCTCCCTTTCCTACTTCCCTCCACCCCAGTCTCTCCCGTTCTGTCCCTCCCTTCTCCAATGTTCCAATCCCCTCCCCTCCGTTAAAAACTTCACGTGGTCCTAGATTAGGTGCGTGGGGGGGGGGGGGGGGGGGGTGTTTCTGGTCACCTCAGTCTAGGAAGGTTGTGGAAGCTTTAGAAATGGTACAAAGTAGATTTACCAGGACAATACCTGGATCTGGGAGCACGTCTTATGAGGAATGTTTGAGGGAGCTGGAGTCTCCCTCTTTGGGTCGATGGAGGATGAGAGGTGATTGACAGAGGTGTACAAGCTGACAAGAGATGTAAATCGAGTGAAGAGACAGAGACTGTTTTCCCAGGGTGGAAGTGACGAATACCAGGGGGTATAGATCGAGTGAAGAGACAGGGACCGTTTTCCCAGGGTGGAAGTGACTAATACCAGGGGGTACAGATCGAGTGAAGAGACAGAGACTGTTTTCCCAGGGTGGAAGTGACTAATACCAGGGGTACAGATCGAGTGAAGAGACAGAGACTGTTTTCCCAGGGTGGAAGTGACTAATACCAGGGGTACAGATCGAGTGAAGAGACAGAAACTGTTTTCCCAGGGTGGAAGTGACTAATACCAGGGGGTACAGATCGAGTGAAGAGACAGAGACTGTTTTCCCAGGGCGGAAGTGACTAATACCAGGGGTACAGATCGAGTGAAGAGACAGAGACTGTTTTCCCAGGGTGGAAGTGACAAATACCAGGGGGTATAGATCGAGTGAAGAGACAGAGACTGTTTTCTCAGGGTGGAAGTGACTAATACCAGGGGGTATAGATCAAGTGAAGAGACACGGACTGTTTTCCCAGGGTAGAAGTGACGAATACCGGGGGTATAGATCGAGTGAAGAGACAGGGATCGTTTTTCTAGGGTAGAAGTGACGAATACCGGGGGTATAGATCGAGTGAAGAGACAGAGACTGTTTTCCCAGGGTGGAAGTGACTAATACCGGTGGGCAGAGTTTTAAGGTGTTTGGAGGAAAGTATCGAGTGGATGTGAGAGGAAGGTGTTTTTACACAGAGGGTGATTTGTGTGTGAAACACTCAGCCGGTAAACGCAGGTACATTAGCAGCATTTAAGAAACTCTCAGATAGGCACATGGACAATAGAAAAATTGAGAGGTGTGCAGGAGGGTTTAGATTAATCTTAGAGTCGTTTAAAAGGCCAGCACTGCAGTGTGGGCTGAAGGGCCTGTACCGTTCTATGTTCTACGTCACAGGTCTAGCTGGGCAGTGTCACTTGGAACCGGGGGTGGGGTAATATGAGGGAGGTGATCACTGACCACGAGCAGGTCAGCAAACTAGAAAACACAGCCCACTCTGTGTGTTAATGACTCGGGACCTTCCAGAATTTCCCCCAAACCCCCAATGCCCCAGTGTCACTGGGAACGGTTACCTACCTGTACAGTACACAGCGTTTCTCCAGGGTGTGGGCTTCAGCCAATACACAAAATAACCGGAGCAGCTTTTCACCCTGATCTCCCATCTCAAGAAATAGGTGTTGTTATAAGAGGTGAAGCAGACGGTCCTGGTCACCTCCCCCTCTCCCACGTTGGGATGGGGACCTGGAATGAGATTTATAAACACTGTAAAATGTACCCGGTCCCACAGTACAGCGGGGAATGTGAATCAGGACCCACTGTAAATCAGTGGTTCATAACCCACGGTCCGGTCCGGCCTCAGTCAGCACTGAGCTGCTGCCCTCTCCCTCTCCACCCCACCCTCCCCACAGCAGCACCTTCATCTTCTGAATGAGCCTCCCATGAGGGACCTTGTCAAACGTCTGGGGGATCTCACTGAAACCTATCGAATATTGAAAGGCCTGGATAGAGTGGACATGGAGAGGATGTTTCCTATAGTGGGGGAGTCTGGGACCAGAGGGAACAGCCTCAGAACACAGGAGCCTCCCTTTAGAAGAGAAATAAGGAAGAATTTCTACAGACAGAAGGTGGTGAATCTGTGGAATTCATTGCCACAAGTGGCTGTGGAGGTCACGTCATTTAGAAATGTAAAGTGAAGTTGATAGGTTCTTCATTCATGAGGGTGTCAAAGGTTATGAGGGGAAGGCATGAGAATGGGACTGGGTGGGATAGTAAATCAGCCATGATGTAATGGTGTTTCAGACTCAATGGGCTGAATGGCCTAATTCTGCACCTCTCTCTGATGAGCTTATGGTCTAAAATCCATGAAGACAACATCCACAGCTCTACCTTCATCAGTCACCTCTGTCAACCCCTCAACAAACTCCAGCACGGCAGTAAGTCATGACCTGCCCTGCAGAAAGAGATGTTGACTGTCCCTCATTCACTCACTCAATGCTCAGAAGTCCCATCCATAAGAATCCTCTCCACTGCCTTCCCTACCACTGACGTGTGACTTACTGGTCAGAGAGTCACAGAAAGCTACAGCACAGAAACAGGCCCTTCGGCCCATCCAGTCCATGCTGAACCATTTAAACTGCCTTGTCCCATCAACCTGCACCCGGACCACAGCCGTCCATCTCTCCCATCCATGTACCAACCAAACTTCTCCTAAACATTGAAATCAAAATGGCATCTACCACTTGCTCAGGCAGCTCGATCCACAGTGTAGTTTCCAGGATAATTCCTGTTTCCCAACATTTTCTCCACATTTGAACTGAATGTTCAGACCATTCTATTTATTTCTCTATTTGGCAATCAAGTGTGGTGTAGGGCCTTTTGACCCTTTGAGCCACAATAGCCCAGTGACCCTCAACAACACCAATTAACCCAAACCTAATCCTGGGACAATTTACAATGACCAATGAACCCACCCGGTACGTCTTTGGACTGTGGGAGGAAACCGGAGAACCCGGGGAAAACCCATGCATTCCATGGGGAGGACGGACAGAGACTCCTTACAGAGGAGGCTGGAATTGAACTCTGAACTCCAACACCCCGAGCTGTAATAGTGACGTGCTAACTGCTACGTTACCAGGCAACCATTAATTTATCCCACTAACTGGTGAACAATGATGTCTGCAGACTCCCCCAAGTCCCTGGAGATTGCCCCACCACTGAAATGAGTCTGGGGTCATTGAAACTCCTCTGGGTCGTATCCAGAATGCGGTCAGTGGGCAGATCAGTTCTGTAACCCAACTCCAGGAAGTTGTCACTCCTCCACCGGACTCCATGACGATACAGGACCGTAGAGCGGCCTGAGTGACTGTGGGGAGACCTCTCGGGGAGATGGGGTTCTGTGTCCATGCTACGGCCCTCTGAAGAGATCCGGGTCATCAGTTTGTCCCTCCCCAAAACTAACCGAGCCCCACTGATTTAAACTCTGACCCTACCGTTTAACCAGCCTGGGATCTCCCCGGAGCAGCGACCCTGTGGAACGACCGTCTCAGGTATCTTCCATCCTCCGGAACTGAAACAACAATCAGAGAGTCAGTCCTTGATCTGAGGGAGTTTATTCACTCAGAGAGATGAGAAATTGCAGTCACCCTGTCTGTACCCTGTCTCTGGTCAATAACCCCCCAATCCTGGGAATTCTCTCTCTTTTGTATCTCCACTTGCCTCTACCCTGAGAATGCGGGATCTCTCCTCTCCCTGTATTTACTCCCTATCTCAGTCTAGTCACTGATGATCCCGGTCTCCCTCATTTCCCATTCACACACCCCTTGTTCCCCTGTTTACATTCCCCATCTGTGTCCAGTTTCTCAGTGATTATCTCCTCACTTTACCTGTTAAATCTGAACCATCCCACTTCAAGATTTCCATCACCCATCCATTGTCCACCGGTACACTCAGTGTTGGAACAATTCGTGCTCCTCCAGGGCTGATCCAGGACGGTGTGGGTTACACACGGATCACCGAGTGCGGAGTCTGTGACTAAGGGACAGAACGATGTTCAGTGTTAATGTACAGCTCACATTCTCATCCTCTTTCTCTGCCAACCACAACCCCCATCTGCACTTACACTCTCAGCAACCTGGGCACAAATAATTATTTTTAATCCATCAAAAGGGATGAGAGTTTCAGAGACTGAGCCAGTGTTTAACTGTCCCACCAGAGGTGCCCCTGAGAAGGTGGCGGTGAATGTGGTGAGCTGACTTCCTGAACTGTAGCAATCCTTGATGTGTGGGGACACCCACAATGATGATCCGGAGTTCCAGGGTTTTGACCCAGTGACACTGAAGGAGCAGCAATGTATTTCCAAGGCATGGCAATATGCAATTTGGAGGAAAACATCCAGCTGTCTATAGCCCCCTCTCAACATCCCTCCTCCACTCCAGTCCCCTCTCAACATCCCTCCTCCACTCCAGTCCCCTCTCAACGTCCCTCCTCCACTCCAGTCCCCTCTCAACATCCCTCCTCCACTCCAATCCCCTCTTTTCATCCCACAGCTCATTACTCTCTCCTCTCCCCTGCACTGGTGTCCATCTATATGCCCCATTTCCTTACTCCCTCCTCTCTTCCTCATTCACCTTTCCCTTGTCACTCTCCTCCACTCTCCCTTTCCGGCCAGCAAGCCCGTGCTGTCCATGTGACCAATTAGCCGACTAACCCGCACGTCTTTGCAATGTGGGTGGATACAGGAACAGAAACATGGGAGGGGGGAAACACCGAAACACCGTCCCTCTCTCCCTCCACTGTCTCTCCTCTACAATCTGTCACTCCCGGACACTCCCAATAGCAGAATTGGGATGAAATTCTAGGACTGACCATGGGATGCAGCATTCCCTTCGATGATTCCTACCTCTCATTCCCGAGCACTGTCTAGTTGTGGGCCTGTGAACGTCCGGGATACCTCTTCACCACATCTACTGTTACCCCCCCTACAAACTCTCTATCACCCCTCTCAGCACCACTCCTCCCCCGCTGTCCACTCTCATCCCACATCCCAGACCTCTCTCCCATCCCCAACTACACTCCCCCTCCTCTCCCTATCCTACTTCCCTCCACCCCAGTCTCTCCCGTTCTGTCCCTCCCTTCTCCAATGTTCCAATCCCCTCCCCTCCGTTAAAAACTTCACGTGGTCCTAGATTAGGTGCGTGGGGGGGGGGGGGGGGCGGTGGTGGTTTCTGTTCACCTCAGTCTAGGAAGGTTGTGGAAGCTTTAGAAATGGTACAAAGTAGATTTACCAGGACAATACCTGGATCTGGGAGCACGTCTTATGAGGAATGTTTGAGGGAGCTGGAGTCTCCCTCTTTGGGTCGATGGAGGATGAGAGGTGATTGACAGAGGTGTACAAGCTGACAAGAGATGTAAATGGAGTGAAGAGACAGAGACTGTTTTCCCAGGGTGGGAGTGACGAATACCAGGGGGTATAGATCGAGTGAAGAGACAGGGACCGTTTTCCCAGGGTGGAAGTGACTAATACCAGGGGGTACAGATCGAGTGAAGAGACAGAGACTGTTTTCCCAGGGTGGAAGTGACTAATACCAGGGGTACAGATCGAGTGAAGAGACAGAGACTGTTTTCCCAGGGTGGAATTGATAATACCAGGGGGTACAGATCAAGTGAAGAGACAGAGACTGTTTTCCCAGGGCGGAAGTGACTAATACCAGGGGTACAGATCGAGTGAAGAGACAGAGCCTGTTTTCCCAGGGTGGAAGTGACTAATACCAGGGGTACAGATCGAGTGAAGAGACAGAGACTGTTTTCCCAGGGTGGAAGTGACTAATACCAGGGGGTACAGATCGAGTGAAGAGACAGAGACTGTTTTCCCAGGGTGGAAGTGACTAATACCAGGGGTACAGATCGAGTGAAGAGACAGAGACTGTTTTCCCAGGGTGGAAGTGACTAATACCAGGGGGTACAGATCGAGTGAAGAGACAGAGACTGTTTTCCCAGGGTGGAAGTGACTAATACCAGGGGGTACAGATCGAGTGAAGAGACAGAGACTGTTTTCCCAGGGTGGAAGTGACTAATACCAGGGGGTATAGATCAAGTGAAGAGACACAGACTGTTTTCTCAGGGTGGAAGTGACTAATACCAGGGGGTATAGATCGAGTGAAGAGACAGGGATCGTTTTTCTAGGGTAGAAGTGACGAATACCGGGGGTATAGATCGAGTGAAGAGACAGAGACTGTTTTCTCAGGGTGGAAGTGACTAATACCGGTGGGCAGAGTTTTAAGGTGTTTGGAGGAAAGTATCGAGTGGATGTGAGAGGAAGGTGTTTTTACACAGAGGGTGATTTGTGTGTGAAACACTCGGCCGGTAAACGCAGGTACATTAGCAGCATTTAAGAAACTCTCAGATAGGCACATGGACAATAGAAAAATTGAGAGGTGTGCAGGAGGGTTTAGATTAATCTTAGAGTCGTTTAAAAGGCCAGCACTGCAGTGTGGGCTGAAGGGCCTGTACCGTTCTATGTTCTACGTCACAGGTCTAGCTGGGCAGCGTCACTTGGAACCGGGGGTGGGGTAATATGAGGGAGGTGATCACTGACCACGAGCAGGTCAGCAAACTAGAAAACACAGCCCACTCTGTGTGTTAATGACTCGGGACCTTCCAGAATTTCCCCCAAACCCCCAATGCCCCAGTGTCACTGGGAACGGTTACCTACCTGTACAGTACACAGCGTTTCTCCAGGGTGTGGGCTTCAGCCAATACACAAAATAACCGGAGCAGCTTTTCACCCTGATCTCCCATCTCAAGAAATAGGTGTTGTTATAAGAGGTGAAGCAGACGGTCCTGGTCACCTCCCCCTCTCCCACGTTGGGATGGGGACCTGGAATGAGATTTATAAACACTGTAAAATGTACCCGGTCCCACAGTACAGCGGGGAATGTGAATCAGGACCCACTGTAAATCAGTGGTTCACAACCCACGGTCCGGTCCGGCCTCAGTCAGCACTGAGCTGCTGCCCTCTCCCTCTCCACCCCACCCTCCCCACAGCAGCACCTTCATCTTCTGAATGAGCCTCCCATGAGGGACCTTGTCAAACGTCTGGGGGATCTCACTGAAACCTATCGAATATTGAAAGGCCTGGATAGAGTGGACATGGAGAGGATGTTTCCTATAGTGGGGGAGTCTGGGACCAGAGGGAACAGCCTCAGAACACAGGAGCCTCCCTTTAGAAGAGAAATAAGGAAGAATTTCTACAGACAGAAGGTGGTGAATCTGTGGAATTCATTGCCACAAGTGGCTGTGGAGGTCACGTCATTTAGAAATGTAAAGTGAAGTTGATAGGTTCTTCATTCATGAGGGTGTCAAAGGTTATGAGGGGAAGGCATGAGAATGGGACTGGGTGGGATAGTAAATCAGCCATGATGTAATGGTGTTTCAGACTCAATGGGCTGAATGGCCTAATTCTGCACCTCTCTCTGATGAGCTTATGGTCTAAAATCCATGAAGACAACATCCACAGCTCTACCTTCATCAGTCACCTCTGTCAACCCCTCAACAAACTCCAGCACGGCAGTAAGTCATGACCTGCCCTGCAGAAAGAGATGTTGACTGTCCCTCATTCACTCACTCAATGCTCAGAAGTCCCATCCATAAGAATCCTCTCCACTGCCTTCCCTACCACTGACGTGTGACTTACTGGTCAGAGAGTCACAGAAAGCTACAGCACAGAAACAGGCCCTTCGGCCCATCCAGTCCATGCTGAACCATTTAAACTGCCTTGTCCCATCAACCTGCACCCGGACCACAGCCGTCCATCTCTCCCATCCATGTACCAACCAAACTTCTCCTAAACATTGAAATCAAAATGGCATCTACCACTTGCTCAGGCAGCTCGATCCACAGTGTAGTTTCCAGGATAATTCCTGTTTCCCAACATTTTCTCCACATTTGAACTGAATGTTCAGACCATTCTATTTATTTCTCTATTTGGCAATCAAGTGTGGTGTAGGGCCTTTTGACCCTTTGAGCCACAATAGCCCAGTGACCCTCAACAACACCAATTAACCCAAACCTAATCCTGGGACAATTTACAATGACCAATGAACCCACCCGGTACGTCTTTGGACTGTGGGAGGAAACCGGAGAACCCGGGGAAAACCCATGCATTCCATGGGGAGGACGGACAGAGACTCCTTACAGAGGAGGCTGGAATTGAACTCTGAACTCCAACACCCCGAGCTGTAATAGTGACGTGCTAACTGCTACGTTACCAGGCAACCATTAATTTATCCCACTAACTGGTGAACAATGATGTCTGCAGACTCCCTCAACTCCCTGGAGATTGCCCCACCACTGAAATGAGTCTGGGGTCATTGAAACTCCTCTGGGTCGTATCCAGAATGCGGTCAGTGGGCAGATCAGTTCTGTAACCCAACTCCAGGAAGTTGTCACTCCTCCACCGGACTCCATGACGATACAGGACCGTAGAGCGGCCTGAGTGACTGTGGGGAGACCTCTCGGGGAGATGGGGTTCTGTGTCCATGCTACGGCCCTCTGAAGAGATCCGGGTCATCAGTTTGTCCCTCCCCAAAAATAACCGAGCTCCACTGATGTAAACTCTGACCCTACCGTTTAACCAGCCTGGGATCTCCCCGGAGCAGCGACCCTGTGGAACGACCGTCTCAGGTATCTTCCATCCTCCGGAACTGAAACAACAATCAGAGAGTCAGTCCTTGATCTGAGGGAGTTTATTCACTCAGAGAGATGAGAAATTGCAGTCACCCTGTCCGTACCCTGTCTCTGGTCAATAACACCCCAATCCTGGGAATTCTCTCTCTTTTGTATCTCCACTTGCCTCTACCCTGAGAATGCGGGATCTCCCCTCTCCCTATATTTACTCCCTATCTCAGTCTAGTCACTGATGATCCCAGTCTCCCTCATTTCCCATTCACACACCCCTTGTTCCTCTGTTTACATTCCCCATCTGTGTCCAGTTTCTCAGTGATTATCTCCTCACTTTACCTGTTAAATCTGTACCATCCCACTTCAAGATTTCCATCACCCATCCATTGTCCACCGGTACACTCAGTGTTGGAACAATTCGTGCTCCTCCAGGGCTGACCCAGGACGGTGTGGGTTACACACGGATCACCGAGTGCGGAGTCTGTGACTGAGGGACAGAACGATGTTCAGTGTTAATGTACAGCTCACATTCTCATCCTCTTTCTCTGCCAACCACAACCCCCATCTGCACTTACACTCTCAGCAACCTGGGCACAAATAATTATTTTTAATCCATCAAAAGGGATGAGAGTTTCAGAGACTGAGCCAGTGTTTAACTGTCCCACCAGAGGTGCCCCTGAGAAGGTGGCGGTGAATGTGGTGAGCTGACTTCCTGAACTGTAGCAATCTTTGATGTGTGGGGACACCCACAATGATGATCCGGAGTTCCAGGCTTTTGACCCAGTGACACTGAAGGAGCAGCAATGTATTTCCAAGGCATGGCAATATGCAATTTGGAGGAAAACATCCAGCTGTCTATAGCCCCCTCTCAACATCCCTCCTCCACTCCAGTCCCCTCTCAACATCCCTCCTCCACTCCAGTCCCCTCTCAACGTCCCTCCTCCACTCCAGTCCCCTCTCAACATCCCTCCTCCACTCCAATCCCCTCTTTTCATCCCACAGCTCATTACTCTCTCCTCTCCCCTGCACTGGTGTCCATCTATATGCCCCATTTCCCTACTCCCTCCTCTCTTCCTCATTCACCTTTCCCTTGTCACTCTCCTCCACTCTCCCTTTCCGGCCAGCAAGCCCGTGCTGTCCATGTGACCAATTAGCCGACTAACCCGCACGTCTTTGCAATGTGGGTGGATACAGGAACAGAAACATGGGAGGGGGGAAACACCGAAACACCGTCCCTCTCTCCCTCCACTGTCTCTCCTCTACAATCTGTCACTCCCGGACACTCCCAATAGCAGAATTGGGATGAAATTCTAGGACTGACCATGGGATGCAGCATTCCCTTCGATGATTCCTACCTCTCATTCCCGAGCACTGTCTAGTTGTGGGCCTGTGAACGTCCGGGATACCTCTTCACCACATCTACTGTTACCCCCCCTACAAACTCTCTATCACCCCTCTCAGCACCACTCCTCCCCCGCTGTCCACTCTCATCCCACATCCCAGACCTCTCTCCCATCACCAACTACACTCCCCCTCCTCTCCCTATCCTACTTCCCTCCACCCCAGTCTCTCCCATTCTGTCCCTCCCTTCTCCAATGTTCCAATCCCCTCCCCTCCGTTAAAAACTTCACGTGGTCCTAGATTAGGTGCGTGGGGGGGGGGGGGGGGGGCGGTGGTGGTTTCTGGTCACCTCAGTCTAGGAAGGTTGTGGAAGCTTTAGAAATGGTACAAAGTAGATTTACCAGGACAATACCTGGATCTGGGAGCACGTCTTATGAGGAATGTTTGAGGGAGCTGGAGTCTCCCTCTTTGGGTCGATGGAGGATGAGAGGTGATTGACAGAGGTGTACAAGCTGACAAGAGATGTAAATGGAGTGAAGAGACAGAGACTGTTTTCCCAGGGTGGGAGTGACGAATACCAGGGGGTATAGATCGAGTGAAGAGACAGGGACCGTTTTCCCAGGGTGGAAGTGACTAATACCAGGGGGTACAGATCGAGTGAAGAGACAGAGACTGTTTTCCCAGGGTGGAAGTGACTAATACCAGGGGTACAGATCGAGTGAAGAGACAGAGACTGTTTTCCCAGGGTGGAATTGATAATACCAGGGGGTACAGATCAAGTGAAGAGACAGAGACTGTTTTCCCAGGGCGGAAGTGACTAATACCAGGGGTACAGATCGAGTGAAGAGACAGAGCCTGTTTTCCCAGGGTGGAAGTGACTAATACCAGGGGTACAGATCGAGTGAAGAGACAGAGACTGTTTTCCCAGGGTGGAAGTGACTAATACCAGGGGGTACAGATCGAGTGAAGAGACAGAGACTGTTTTCCCAGGGTGGAAGTGACTAATACCAGGGGTACAGATCGAGTGAAGAGACAGAGACTGTTTTCCCAGGGTGGAAGTGACTAATACCAGGGGGTACAGATCGAGTGAAGAGACAGAGACTGTTTTCCCAGGGTGGAAGTGACTAATACCAGGGGGTACAGATCGAGTGAAGAGACAGAGACTGTTTTCCCAGGGTGGAAGTGACTAATACCAGGGGGTATAGATCAAGTGAAGAGACACAGACTGTTTTCTCAGGGTGGAAGTGACTAATACCAGGGGGTATAGATCGAGTGAAGAGACAGGGATCGTTTTTCTAGGGTAGAAGTGACGAATACCGGGGGTATAGATCGAGTGAAGAGACAGAGACTGTTTTCTCAGGGTGGAAGTGACTAATACCGGTGGGCAGAGTTTTAAGGTGTTTGGAGGAAAGTATCGAGTGGATGTGAGAGGAAGGTGTTTTTACACAGAGGGTGATTTGTGTGTGAAACACTCGGCCGGTAAACGCAGGTACATTAGCAGCATTTAAGAAACTCTCAGATAGGCACATGGACAATAGAAAAATTGAGAGGTGTGCAGGAGGGTTTAGATTAATCTTAGAGTCGTTTAAAAGGCCAGCACTGCAGTGTGGGCTGAAGGGCCTGTACCGTTCTATGTTCTACGTCACAGGTCTAGCTGGGCAGCGTCACTTGGAACCGGGGGTGGGGTAATATGAGGGAGGTGATCACTGACCACGAGCAGGTCAGCAAACTAGAAAACACAGCCCACTCTGTGTGTTAATGACTCGGGACCTTCCAGAATTTCCCCCAAACCCCCAATGCCCCAGTGTCACTGGGAACGGTTACCTACCTGTACAGTACACAGCGTTTCTCCAGGGTGTGGGCTTCAGCCAATACACAAAATAACCGGAGCAGCTTTTCACCCTGATCTCCCATCTCAAGAAATAGGTGTTGTTATAAGAGGTGAAGCAGACGGTCCTGGTCACCTCCCCCTCTCCCACGTTGGGATGGGGACCTGGAATGAGATTTATAAACACTGTAAAATGTACCCGGTCCCACAGTACAGCGGGGAATGTGAATCAGGACCCACTGTAAATCAGTGGTTCACAACCCACGGTCCGGTCCGGCCTCAGTCAGCACTGAGCTGCTGCCCTCTCCCTCTCCACCCCACCCTCCCCACAGCAGCACCTTCATCTTCTGAATGAGCCTCCCATGAGGGACCTTGTCAAACGTCTGGGGGATCTCACTGAAACCTATCGAATATTGAAAGGCCTGGATAGAGTGGACATGGAGAGGATGTTTCCTATAGTGGGGGAGTCTGGGACCAGAGGGAACAGCCTCAGAACACAGGAGCCTCCCTTTAGAAGAGAAATAAGGAAGAATTTCTACAGACAGAAGGTGGTGAATCTGTGGAATTCATTGCCACAAGTGGCTGTGGAGGTCACGTCATTTAGAAATGTAAAGTGAAGTTGATAGGTTCTTCATTCATGAGGGTGTCAAAGGTTATGAGGGGAAGGCATGAGAATGGGACTGGGTGGGATAGTAAATCAGCCATGATGTAATGGTGTTTCAGACTCAATGGGCTGAATGGCCTAATTCTGCACCTCTCTCTGATGAGCTTATGGTCTAAAATCCATGAAGACAACATCCACAGCTCTACCTTCATCAGTCACCTCTGTCAACCCCTCAACAAACTCCAGCACGGCAGTAAGTCATGACCTGCCCTGCAGAAAGAGATGTTGACTGTCCCTCATTCACTCACTCAATGCTCATAAGTCCCATCCATAAGAATCCTCTCCACTGCCTTCCCTACCACTGACGTGTGACTTACTGGTCAGAGAGTCACAGAAAGCTACAGCACAGAAACAGGCCCTTCGGCCCATCCAGTCCATGCTGAACCATTTAAACTGCCTTGTCCCATCAACCTGCACCCGGACCACAGCCGTCCATCTCTCCCATCCATGTACCAACCAAACTTCTCCTAAACATTGAAATCAAAATGGCATCTACCACTTGCTCAGGCAGCTCGATCCACAGTGTAGTTTCCAGGATAATTCCTGTTTCCCAACATTTTCTCCACATTTGAACTGAATGTTCAGACCATTCTATTTATTTCTCTATTTGGCAATCAAGTGTGGTGTAGGGCCTTTTGACCCTTTGAGCCACAATAGCCCAGTGACCCTCAACAACACCAATTAACCCAAACCTAATCCTGGGACAATTTACAATGACCAATGAACCCACCCGGTACGTCTTTGGACTGTGGGAGGAAACCGGAGAACCCGGGGAAAACCCATGCATTCCATGGGGAGGACGGACAGAGACTCCTTACAGAGGAGGCTGGAATTGAACTCTGAACTCCAACACCCCGAGCTGTAATAGTGACGTGCTAACTGCTACGTTACCAGGCAACCATTAATTTATCCCACTAACTGGTGAACAATGATGTCTGCAGACTCCCCCAACTCCCTGGAGATTGCCCCACCACTGAAATGAGTCTGGGGTCATTGAAACTCCTCTGGGTCGTATCCAGAATGCGGTCAGTGGGCAGATCAGTTCTGTAACCCAACTCCAGGAAGTTGTCACTCCTCCACCGGACTCCATGACGATACAGGACCGTAGAGCGGCCTGAGTGACTGTGGGGAGACCTCTCGGGGAGATGGGGTTCTGTGTCCATGCTACGGCCCTCTGAAGAGATCCGGGTCATCAGTTTGTCCCTCCCCAAAACTAACCGAGCCCCACTGATTTAAACTCTGACCCTACCGTTTAACCAGCCTGGGATCTCCCCGGAGCAGCGACCCTGTGGAACGACCGTCTCAGGTATCTTCCATCCTCCGGAACTGAAACAACAATCAGAGAGTCAGTCCTTGATCTGAGGGAGTTTATTCACTCAGAGAGATGAGAAATTGCAGTCACCCTGTCTGTACCCTGTCTCTGGTCAATAACCCCCCAATCCTGGGAATTCTCTCTCTTTTGTATCTCCACTTGCCTCTACCCTGAGAATGCGGGATCTCTCCTCTCCCTGTATTTACTCCCTATCTCAGTCTAGTCACTGATGATCCCGGTCTCCCTCATTTCCCATTCACACACCCCTTGTTCCCCTGTTTACATTCCCCATCTGTGTCCAGTTTCTCAGTGATTATCTCCTCACTTTACCTGTTAAATCTGAACCATCCCACTTCAAGATTTCCATCACCCATCCATTGTCCACCGGTACACTCAGTGTTGGAACAATTCGTGCTCCTCCAGGGCTGATCCAGGACGGTGTGGGTTACACACGGATCACCGAGTGCGGAGTCTGTGACTAAGGGACAGAACGATGTTCAGTGTTAATGTACAGCTCACATTCTCATCCTCTTTCTCTGCCAACCACAACCCCCATCTGCACTTACACTCTCAGCAACCTGGGCACAAATAATTATTTTTAATCCATCAAAAGGGATGAGAGTTTCAGAGACTGAGCCAGTGTTTAACTGTCCCACCAGAGGTGCCCCTGAGAAGGTGGCGGTGAATGTGGTGAGCTGACTTCCTGAACTGTAGCAATCCTTGATGTGTGGGGACACCCACAATGATGATCCGGAGTTCCAGGGTTTTGACCCAGTGACACTGAAGGAGCAGCAATGTATTTCCAAGGCATGGCAATATGCAATTTGGAGGAAAACATCCAGCTGTCTATAGCCCCCTCTCAACATCCCTCCTCCACTCCAGTCCCCTCTCAACATCCCTCCTCCACTCCAGTCCCCTCTCAACGTCCCTCCTCCACTCCAGTCCCCTCTCAACATCCCTCCTCCACTCCAATCCCCTCTTTTCATCCCACAGCTCATTACTCTCTCCTCTCCCCTGCACTGGTGTCCATCTATATGCCCCATTTCCTTACTCCCTCCTCTCTTCCTCATTCACCTTTCCCTTGTCACTCTCCTCCACTCTCCCTTTCCGGCCAGCAAGCCCGTGCTGTCCATGTGACCAATTAGCCGACTAACCCGCACGTCTTTGCAATGTGGGTGGATACAGGAACAGAAACATGGGAGGGGGGAAACACCGAAACACCGTCCCTCTCTCCCTCCACTGTCTCTCCTCTACAATCTGTCACTCCCGGACACTCCCAATAGCAGAATTGGGATGAAATTCTAGGACTGACCATGGGATGCAGCATTCCCTTCGATGATTCCTACCTCTCATTCCCGAGCACTGTCTAGTTGTGGGCCTGTGAACGTCCGGGATACCTCTTCACCACATCTACTGTTACCCCCCCTACAAACTCTCTATCACCCCTCTCAGCACCACTCCTCCCCCGCTGTCCACTCTCATCCCACATCCCAGACCTCTCTCCCATCCCCAACTACACTCCCCCTCCTCTCCCTATCCTACTTCCCTCCACCCCAGTCTCTCCCGTTCTGTCCCTCCCTTCTCCAATGTTCCAATCCCCTCCCCTCCGTTAAAAACTTCACGTGGTCCTAGATTAGGTGCGTGGGGGGGGGGGGGCGGTGGTGGTTTCTGGTCACCTCAGTCTAGGAAGGTTGTGGAAGCTTTAGAAATGGTACAAAGTAGATTTACCAGGACAATACCTGGATCTGGGAGCACGTCTTATGAGGAATGTTTGAGGGAGCTGGAGTCTCCCTCTTTGGGTCGATGGAGGATGAGAGGTGATTGACAGAGGTGTACAAGCTGACAAGAGATGTAAATGGAGTGAAGAGACAGAGACTGTTTTCCCAGGGTGGGAGTGACGAATACCAGGGGGTATAGATCGAGTGAAGAGACAGGGACCGTTTTCCCAGGGTGGAAGTGACTAATACCAGGGGGTACAGATCGAGTGAAGAGACAGAGACTGTTTTCCCAGGGTGGAAGTGACTAATACCAGGGGGTACAGATCGAGTGAAGAGACAGAGACTGTTTTCCCAGGGTGGAAGTGACTAATACCAGGGGGTACAGATCGAGTGAAGAGACAGAGACTGTTTTCCCAGGGTGGAAGTGACTAATACCAGGGGGTATAGATCAAGTGAAGAGACACAGACTGTTTTCTCAGGGTGGAAGTGACTAATACCAGGGGGTATAGATCGAGTGAAGAGACAGGGATCGTTTTTCTAGGGTAGAAGTGACGAATACCGGGGGTATAGATCGAGTGAAGAGACAGAGACTGTTTTCTCAGGGTGGAAGTGACTAATACCGGTGGGCAGAGTTTTAAGGTGTTTGGAGGAAAGTATCGAGTGGATGTGAGAGGAAGGTGTTTTTACACAGAGGGTGATTTGTGTGTGAAACACTCGGCCGGTAAACGCAGGTACATTAGCAGCATTTAAGAAACTCTCAGATAGGCACATGGACAATAGAAAAATTGAGAGGTGTGCAGGAGGGTTTAGATTAATCTTAGAGTCGTTTAAAAGGCCAGCACTGCAGTGTGGGCTGAAGGGCCTGTACCGTTCTATGTTCTACGTCACAGGTCTAGCTGGGCAGCGTCACTTGGAACCGGGGGTGGGGTAATATGAGGGAGGTGATCACTGACCACGAGCAGGTCAGCAAACTAGAAAACACAGCCCACTCTGTGTGTTAATGACTCGGGACCTTCCAGAATTTCCCCCAAACCCCCAATGCCCCAGTGTCACTGGGAACGGTTACCTACCTGTACAGTACACAGCGTTTCTCCAGGGTGTGGGCTTCAGCCAATACACAAAATAACCGGAGCAGCTTTTCACCCTGATCTCCCATCTCAAGAAATAGGTGTTGTTATAAGAGGTGAAGCAGACGGTCCTGGTCACCTCCCCCTCTCCCACGTTGGGATGGGGACCTGGAATGAGATTTATAAACACTGTAAAATGTACCCGGTCCCACAGTACAGCGGGGAATGTGAATCAGGACCCACTGTAAATCAGTGGTTCACAACCCACGGTCCGGTCCGGCCTCAGTCAGCACTGAGCTGCTGCCCTCTCCCTCTCCACCCCACCCTCCCCACAGCAGCACCTTCATCTTCTGAATGAGCCTCCCATGAGGGACCTTGTCAAACGTCTGGGGGATCTCACTGAAACCTATCGAATATTGAAAGGCCTGGATAGAGTGGACATGGAGAGGATGTTTCCTATAGTGGGGGAGTCTGGGACCAGAGGGAACAGCCTCAGAACACAGGAGCCTCCCTTTAGAAGAGAAATAAGGAAGAATTTCTACAGACAGAAGGTGGTGAATCTGTGGAATTCATTGCCACAAGTGGCTGTGGAGGTCACGTCATTTAGAAATGTAAAGTGAAGTTGATAGGTTCTTCATTCATGAGGGTGTCAAAGGTTATGAGGGGAAGGCATGAGAATGGGACTGGGTGGGATAGTAAATCAGCCATGATGTAATGGTGTTTCAGACTCAATGGGCTGAATGGCCTAATTCTGCACCTCTCTCTGATGAGCTTATGGTCTAAAATCCATGAAGACAACATCCACAGCTCTACCTTCATCAGTCACCTCTGTCAACCCCTCAACAAACTCCAGCACGGCAGTAAGTCATGACCTGCCCTGCAGAAAGAGATGTTGACTGTCCCTCATTCACTCACTCAATGCTCATAAGTCCCATCCATAAGAATCCTCTCCACTGCCTTCCCTACCACTGACGTGTGACTTACTGGTCAGAGAGTCACAGAAAGCTACAGCACAGAAACAGGCCCTTCGGCCCATCCAGTCCATGCTGAACCATTTAAACTGCCTTGTCCCATCAACCTGCACCCGGACCACAGCCGTCCATCTCTCCCATCCATGTACCAACCAAACTTCTCCTAAACATTGAAATCAAAATGGCATCTACCACTTGCTCAGGCAGCTCGATCCACAGTGTAGTTTCCAGGATAATTCCTGTTTCCCAACATTTTCTCCACATTTGAACTGAATGTTCAGACCATTCTATTTATTTCTCTATTTGGCAATCAAGTGTGGTGTAGGGCCTTTTGACCCTTTGAGCCACAATAGCCCAGTGACCCTCAACAACACCAATTAACCCAAACCTAATCCTGGGACAATTTACAATGACCAATGAACCCACCCGGTACGTCTTTGGACTGTGGGAGGAAACCGGAGAACCCGGGGAAAACCCATGCATTCCATGGGGAGGACGGACAGAGACTCCTTACAGAGGAGGCTGGAATTGAACTCTGAACTCCAACACCCCGAGCTGTAATAGTGACGTGCTAACTGCTACGTTACCAGGCAACCATTAATTTATCCCACTAACTGGTGAACAATGATGTCTGCAGACTCCCCCAACTCCCTGGAGATTGCCCCACCACTGAAATGAGTCTGGGGTCATTGAAACTCCTCTGGGTCGTATCCAGAATGCGGTCAGTGGGCAGATCAGTTCTGTAACCCAACTCCAGGAAGTTGTCACTCCTCCACCGGACTCCATGACGATACAGGACCGTAGAGCGGCCTGAGTGACTGTGGGGAGACCTCTCGGGGAGATGGGGTTCTGTGTCCATGCTACGGCCCTCTGAAGAGATCCGGGTCATCAGTTTGTCCCTCCCCAAAACTAACCGAGCCCCACTGATTTAAACTCTGACCCTACCGTTTAACCAGCCTGGGATCTCCCCGGAGCAGCGACCCTGTGGAACGACCGTCTCAGGTATCTTCCATCCTCCGGAACTGAAACAACAATCAGAGAGTCAGTCCTTGATCTGAGGGAGTTTATTCACTCAGAGAGATGAGAAATTGCAGTCACCCTGTCTGTACCCTGTCTCTGGTCAATAACCCCCCAATCCTGGGAATTCTCTCTCTTTTGTATCTCCACTTGCCTCTACCCTGAGAATGCGGGATCTCTCCTCTCCCTGTATTTACTCCCTATCTCAGTCTAGTCACTGATGATCCCGGTCTCCCTCATTTCCCATTCACACACCCCTTGTTCCCCTGTTTACATTCCCCATCTGTGTCCAGTTTCTCAGTGATTATCTCCTCACTTTACCTGTTAAATCTGAACCATCCCACTTCAAGATTTCCATCACCCATCCATTGTCCACCGGTACACTCAGTGTTGGAACAATTCGTGCTCCTCCAGGGCTGATCCAGGACGGTGTGGGTTACACACGGATCACCGAGTGCGGAGTCTGTGACTAAGGGACAGAACGATGTTCAGTGTTAATGTACAGCTCACATTCTCATCCTCTTTCTCTGCCAACCACAACCCCCATCTGCACTTACACTCTCAGCAACCTGGGCACAAATAATTATTTTTAATCCATCAAAAGGGATGAGAGTTTCAGAGACTGAGCCAGTGTTTAACTGTCCCACCAGAGGTGCCCCTGAGAAGGTGGCGGTGAATGTGGTGAGCTGACTTCCTGAACTGTAGCAATCCTTGATGTGTGGGGACACCCACAATGATGATCCGGAGTTCCAGGGTTTTGACCCAGTGACACTGAAGGAGCAGCAATGTATTTCCAAGGCATGGCAATATGCAATTTGGAGGAAAACATCCAGCTGTCTATAGCCCCCTCTCAACATCCCTCCTCCACTCCAGTCCCCTCTCAACATCCCTCCTCCACTCCAGTCCCCTCTCAACGTCCCTCCTCCACTCCAGTCCCCTCTCAACATCCCTCCTCCACTCCAATCCCCTCTTTTCATCCCACAGCTCATTACTCTCTCCTCTCCCCTGCACTGGTGTCCATCTATATGCCCCATTTCCTTACTCCCTCCTCTCTTCCTCATTCACCTTTCCCTTGTCACTCTCCTCCACTCTCCCTTTCCGGCCAGCAAGCCCGTGCTGTCCATGTGACCAATTAGCCGACTAACCCGCACGTCTTTGCAATGTGGGTGGATACAGGAACAGAAACATGGGAGGGGGGAAACACCGAAACACCGTCCCTCTCTCCCTCCACTGTCTCTCCTCTACAATCTGTCACTCCCGGACACTCCCAATAGCAGAATTGGGATGAAATTCTAGGACTGACCATGGGATGCAGCATTCCCTTCGATGATTCCTACCTCTCATTCCCGAGCACTGTCTAGTTGTGGGCCTGTGAACGTCCGGGATACCTCTTCACCACATCTACTGTTACCCCCCCTACAAACTCTCTATCACCCCTCTCAGCACCACTCCTCCCCCGCTGTCCACTCTCATCCCACATCCCAGACCTCTCTCCCATCCCCAACTACACTCCCCCTCCTCTCCCTATCCTACTTCCCTCCACCCCAGTCTCTCCCGTTCTGTCCCTCCCTTCTCCAATGTTCCAATCCCCTCCCCTCCGTTAAAAACTTCACGTGGTCCTAGATTAGGTGCGTGGGGGGGGGGGGGGCGGTGGTGGTTTCTGGTCACCTCAGTCTAGGAAGGTTGTGGAAGCTTTAGAAATGGTACAAAGTAGATTTACCAGGACAATACCTGGATCTGGGAGCACGTCTTATGAGGAATGTTTGAGGGAGCTGGAGTCTCCCTCTTTGGGTCGATGGAGGATGAGAGGTGATTGACAGAGGTGTACAAGCTGACAAGAGATGTAAATGGAGTGAAGAGACAGAGACTGTTTTCCCAGGGTGGGAGTGACGAATACCAGGGGGTATAGATCGAGTGAAGAGACAGGGACCGTTTTCCCAGGGTGGAAGTGACTAATACCAGGGGGTACAGATCGAGTGAAGAGACAGAGACTGTTTTCCCAGGGTGGAAGTGACTAATACCAGGGGTACAGATCGAGTGAAGAGACAGAGACTGTTTTCCCAGGGTGGAATTGATAATACCAGGGGGTACAGATCAAGTGAAGAGACAGAGACTGTTTTCCCAGGGCGGAAGTGACTAATACCAGGGGTACAGATCGAGTGAAGAGACAGAGCCTGTTTTCCCAGGGTGGAAGTGACTAATACCAGGGGTACAGATCGAGTGAAGAGACAGAGACTGTTTTCCCAGGGTGGAAGTGACTAATACCAGGGGGTACAGATCGAGTGAAGAGACAGAGACTGTTTTCCCAGGGTGGAAGTGACTAATACCAGGGGTACAGATCGAGTGAAGAGACAGAGACTGTTTTCCCAGGGTGGAAGTGACTAATACCAGGGGGTACAGATCGAGTGAAGAGACAGAGACTGTTTTCCCAGGGTGGAAGTGACTAATACCAGGGGGTACAGATCGAGTGAAGAGACAGAGACTGTTTTCCCAGGGTGGAAGTGACTAATACCAGGGGGTATAGATCAAGTGAAGAGACACAGACTGTTTTCTCAGGGTGGAAGTGACTAATACCAGGGGGTATAGATCGAGTGAAGAGACAGGGATCGTTTTTCTAGGGTAGAAGTGACGAATACCGGGGGTATAGATCGAGTGAAGAGACAGAGACTGTTTTCTCAGGGTGGAAGTGACTAATACCGGTGGGCAGAGTTTTAAGGTGTTTGGAGGAAAGTATCGAGTGGATGTGAGAGGAAGGTGTTTTTACACAGAGGGTGATTTGTGTGTGAAACACTCGGCCGGTAAACGCAGGTACATTAGCAGCATTTAAGAAACTCTCAGATAGGCACATGGACAATAGAAAAATTGAGAGGTGTGCAGGAGGGTTTAGATTAATCTTAGAGTCGTTTAAAAAGCCAGCACTGCAGTGTGGGCTGAAGGGCCTGTACCGTTCTATGTTCTACGTCACAGGTCTAGCTGGGCAGCGTCACTTGGAACCGGGGGTGGGGTAATATGAGGGAGGTGATCACTGACCACGAGCAGGTCAGCAAACTAGAAAACACAGCCCACTCTGTGTGTTAATGACTCGGGACCTTCCAGAATTTCCCCCAAACCCCCAATGCCCCAGTGTCACTGGGAACGGTTACCTACCTGTACAGTACACAGCGTTTCTCCAGGGTGTGGGCTTCAGCCAATACACAAAATAACCGGAGCAGCTTTTCACCCTGATCTCCCATCTCAAGAAATAGGTGTTGTTATAAGAGGTGAAGCAGACGGTCCTGGTCACCTCCCCCTCTCCCACGTTGGGATGGGGACCTGGAATGAGATTTATAAACACTGTAAAATGTACCCGGTCCCACAGTACAGCGGGGAATGTGAATCAGGACCCACTGTAAATCAGTGGTTCACAACCCACGGTCCGGTCCGGCCTCAGTCAGCACTGAGCTGCTGCCCTCTCCCTCTCCACCCCACCCTCCCCACAGCAGCACCTTCATCTTCTGAATGAGCCTCCCATGAGGGACCTTGTCAAACGTCTGGGGGATC
This sequence comes from Hemitrygon akajei, assembly GCF_048418815.1. NCBI lineage: Eukaryota > Metazoa > Chordata > Chondrichthyes > Myliobatiformes > Dasyatidae > Hemitrygon > Hemitrygon akajei. The sequence goes on from NW_027331998.1 coordinate 2,134,244, forward strand.
TCACTGAAACCTATCGAATATTGAAAGGCCTGGATAGAGTGGACATGGAGAGGATGTTTCCTATAGTGGGGGAGTCTGGGACCAGAGGGAACAGCCTCAGAACACAGGAGCCTCCCTTTAGAAGAGAAATAAGGAAGAATTTCTACAGACAGAAGGTGGTGAATCTGTGGAATTCATTGCCACAAGTGGCTGTGGAGGTCACGTCATTTAGAAATGTAAAGTGAAGTTGATAGGTTCTTCATTCATGAGGGTGTCAAAGGTTATGAGGGGAAGGCATGAGAATGGGACTGGGTGGGATAGTAAATCAGCCATGATGTAATGGTGTTTCAGACTCAATGGGCTGAATGGCCTAATTCTGCACCTCTCTCTGATGAGCTTATGGTCTAAAATCCATGAAGACAACATCCACAGCTCTACCTTCATCAGTCACCTCTGTCAACCCCTCAACAAACTCCAGCACGGCAGTAAGTCATGACCTGCCCTGCAGAAAGAGATGTTGACTGTCCCTCATTCACTCACTCAATGCTCATAAGTCCCATCCATAAGAATCCTCTCCACTGCCTTCCCTACCACTGACGTGTGACTTACTGGTCAGAGAGTCACAGAAAGCTACAGCACAGAAACAGGCCCTTCGGCCCATCCAGTCCATGCTGAACCATTTAAACTGCCTTGTCCCATCAACCTGCACCCGGACCACAGCCGTCCATCTCTCCCATCCATGTACCAACCAAACTTCTCCTAAACATTGAAATCAAAATGGCATCTACCACTTGCTCAGGCAGCTCGATCCACAGTGTAGTTTCCAGGATAATTCCTGTTTCCCAACATTTTCTCCACATTTGAACTGAATGTTCAGACCATTCTATTTATTTCTCTATTTGGCAATCAAGTGTGGTGTAGGGCCTTTTGACCCTTTGAGCCACAATAGCCCAGTGACCCTCAACAACACCAATTAACCCAAACCTAATCCTGGGACAATTTACAATGACCAATGAACCCACCCGGTACGTCTTTGGACTGTGGGAGGAAACCGGAGAACCCGGGGAAAACCCATGCATTCCATGGGGAGGACGGACAGAGACTCCTTACAGAGGAGGCTGGAATTGAACTCTGAACTCCAACACCCCGAGCTGTAATAGTGACGTGCTAACTGCTACGTTACCAGGCAACCATTAATTTATCCCACTAACTGGTGAACAATGATGTCTGCAGACTCCCCCAACTCCCTGGAGATTGCCCCACCACTGAAATGAGTCTGGGGTCATTGAAACTCCTCTGGGTCGTATCCAGAATGCGGTCAGTGGGCAGATCAGTTCTGTAACCCAACTCCAGGAAGTTGTCACTCCTCCACCGGACTCCATGACGATACAGGACCGTAGAGCGGCCTGAGTGACTGTGGGGAGACCTCTCGGGGAGATGGGGTTCTGTGTCCATGCTACGGCCCTCTGAAGAGATCCGGGTCATCAGTTTGTCCCTCCCCAAAACTAACCGAGCCCCACTGATTTAAACTCTGACCCTACCGTTTAACCAGCCTGGGATCTCCCCGGAGCAGCGACCCTGTGGAACGACCGTCTCAGGTATCTTCCATCCTCCGGAACTGAAACAACAATCAGAGAGTCAGTCCTTGATCTGAGGGAGTTTATTCACTCAGAGAGATGAGAAATTGCAGTCACCCTGTCTGTACCCTGTCTCTGGTCAATAACCCCCCAATCCTGGGAATTCTCTCTCTTTTGTATCTCCACTTGCCTCTACCCTGAGAATGCGGGATCTCTCCTCTCCCTGTATTTACTCCCTATCTCAGTCTAGTCACTGATGATCCCGGTCTCCCTCATTTCCCATTCACACACCCCTTGTTCCCCTGTTTACATTCCCCATCTGTGTCCAGTTTCTCAGTGATTATCTCCTCACTTTACCTGTTAAATCTGAACCATCCCACTTCAAGATTTCCATCACCCATCCATTGTCCACCGGTACACTCAGTGTTGGAACAATTCGTGCTCCTCCAGGGCTGATCCAGGACGGTGTGGGTTACACACGGATCACCGAGTGCGGAGTCTGTGACTAAGGGACAGAACGATGTTCAGTGTTAATGTACAGCTCACATTCTCATCCTCTTTCTCTGCCAACCACAACCCCCATCTGCACTTACACTCTCAGCAACCTGGGCACAAATAATTATTTTTAATCCATCAAAAGGGATGAGAGTTTCAGAGACTGAGCCAGTGTTTAACTGTCCCACCAGAGGTGCCCCTGAGAAGGTGGCGGTGAATGTGGTGAGCTGACTTCCTGAACTGTAGCAATCCTTGATGTGTGGGGACACCCACAATGATGATCCGGAGTTCCAGGGTTTTGACCCAGTGACACTGAAGGAGCAGCAATGTATTTCCAAGGCATGGCAATATGCAATTTGGAGGAAAACATCCAGCTGTCTATAGCCCCCTCTCAACATCCCTCCTCCACTCCAGTCCCCTCTCAACATCCCTCCTCCACTCCAGTCCCCTCTCAACGTCCCTCCTCCACTCCAGTCCCCTCTCAACATCCCTCCTCCACTCCAATCCCCTCTTTTCATCCCACAGCTCATTACTCTCTCCTCTCCCCTGCACTGGTGTCCATCTATATGCCCCATTTCCTTACTCCCTCCTCTCTTCCTCATTCACCTTTCCCTTGTCACTCTCCTCCACTCTCCCTTTCCGGCCAGCAAGCCCGTGCTGTCCATGTGACCAATTAGCCGACTAACCCGCACGTCTTTGCAATGTGGGTGGATACAGGAACAGAAACATGGGAGGGGGGAAACACCGAAACACCGTCCCTCTCTCCCTCCACTGTCTCTCCTCTACAATCTGTCACTCCCGGACACTCCCAATAGCAGAATTGGGATGAAATTCTAGGACTGACCATGGGATGCAGCATTCCCTTCGATGATTCCTACCTCTCATTCCCGAGCACTGTCTAGTTGTGGGCCTGTGAACGTCCGGGATACCTCTTCACCACATCTACTGTTACCCCCCCTACAAACTCTCTATCACCCCTCTCAGCACCACTCCTCCCCCGCTGTCCACTCTCATCCCACATCCCAGACCTCTCTCCCATCCCCAACTACACTCCCCCTCCTCTCCCTATCCTACTTCCCTCCACCCCAGTCTCTCCCGTTCTGTCCCTCCCTTCTCCAATGTTCCAATCCCCTCCCCTCCGTTAAAAACTTCACGTGGTCCTAGATTAGGTGCGTGGGGGGGGGGGGGGCGGTGGTGGTTTCTGGTCACCTCAGTCTAGGAAGGTTGTGGAAGCTTTAGAAATGGTACAAAGTAGATTTACCAGGACAATACCTGGATCTGGGAGCACGTCTTATGAGGAATGTTTGAGGGAGCTGGAGTCTCCCTCTTTGGGTCGATGGAGGATGAGAGGTGATTGACAGAGGTGTACAAGCTGACAAGAGATGTAAATGGAGTGAAGAGACAGAGACTGTTTTCCCAGGGTGGGAGTGACGAATACCAGGGGGTATAGATCGAGTGAAGAGACAGGGACCGTTTTCCCAGGGTGGAAGTGACTAATACCAGGGGGTACAGATCGAGTGAAGAGACAGAGACTGTTTTCCCAGGGTGGAAGTGACTAATACCAGGGGTACAGATCGAGTGAAGAGACAGAGACTGTTTTCCCAGGGTGGAATTGATAATACCAGGGGGTACAGATCAAGTGAAGAGACAGAGACTGTTTTCCCAGGGCGGAAGTGACTAATACCAGGGGTACAGATCGAGTGAAGAGACAGAGCCTGTTTTCCCAGGGTGGAAGTGACTAATACCAGGGGTACAGATCGAGTGAAGAGACAGAGACTGTTTTCCCAGGGTGGAAGTGACTAATACCAGGGGGTACAGATCGAGTGAAGAGACAGAGACTGTTTTCCCAGGGTGGAAGTGACTAATACCAGGGGTACAGATCGAGTGAAGAGACAGAGACTGTTTTCCCAGGGTGGAAGTGACTAATACCAGGGGGTACAGATCGAGTGAAGAGACAGAGACTGTTTTCCCAGGGTGGAAGTGACTAATACCAGGGGGTACAGATCGAGTGAAGAGACAGAGACTGTTTTCCCAGGGTGGAAGTGACTAATACCAGGGGGTATAGATCAAGTGAAGAGACACAGACTGTTTTCTCAGGGTGGAAGTGACTAATACCAGGGGGTATAGATCGAGTGAAGAGACAGGGATCGTTTTTCTAGGGTAGAAGTGACGAATACCGGGGGTATAGATCGAGTGAAGAGACAGAGACTGTTTTCTCAGGGTGGAAGTGACTAATACCGGTGGGCAGAGTTTTAAGGTGTTTGGAGGAAAGTATCGAGTGGATGTGAGAGGAAGGTGTTTTTACACAGAGGGTGATTTGTGTGTGAAACACTCGGCCGGTAAACGCAGGTACATTAGCAGCATTTAAGAAACTCTCAGATAGGCACATGGACAATAGAAAAATTGAGAGGTGTGCAGGAGGGTTTAGATTAATCTTAGAGTCGTTTAAAAGGCCAGCACTGCAGTGTGGGCTGAAGGGCCTGTACCGTTCTATGTTCTACGTCACAGGTCTAGCTGGGCAGCGTCACTTGGAACCGGGGGTGGGGTAATATGAGGGAGGTGATCACTGACCACGAGCAGGTCAGCAAACTAGAAAACACAGCCCACTCTGTGTGTTAATGACTCGGGACCTTCCAGAATTTCCCCCAAACCCCCAATGCCCCAGTGTCACTGGGAACGGTTACCTACCTGTACAGTACACAGCGTTTCTCCAGGGTGTGGGCTTCAGCCAATACACAAAATAACCGGAGCAGCTTTTCACCCTGATCTCCCATCTCAAGAAATAGGTGTTGTTATAAGAGGTGAAGCAGACGGTCCTGGTCACCTCCCCCTCTCCCACGTTGGGATGGGGACCTGGAATGAGATTTATAAACACTGTAAAATGTACCCGGTCCCACAGTACAGCGGGGAATGTGAATCAGGACCCACTGTAAATCAGTGGTTCACAACCCACGGTCCGGTCCGGCCTCAGTCAGCACTGAGCTGCTGCCCTCTCCCTCTCCACCCCACCCTCCCCACAGCAGCACCTTCATCTTCTGAATGAGCCTCCCATGAGGGACCTTGTCAAACGTCTGGGGGATCTCACTGAAACCTATCGAATATTGAAAGGCCTGGATAGAGTGGACATGGAGAGGATGTTTCCTATAGTGGGGGAGTCTGGGACCAGAGGGAACAGCCTCAGAACACAGGAGCCTCCCTTTAGAAGAGAAATAAGGAAGAATTTCTACAGACAGAAGGTGGTGAATCTGTGGAATTCATTGCCACAAGTGGCTGTGGAGGTCACGTCATTTAGAAATGTAAAGTGAAGTTGATAGGTTCTTCATTCATGAGGGTGTCAAAGGTTATGAGGGGAAGGCATGAGAATGGGACTGGGTGGGATAGTAAATCAGCCATGATGTAATGGTGTTTCAGACTCAATGGGCTGAATGGCCTAATTCTGCACCTCTCTCTGATGAGCTTATGGTCTAAAATCCATGAAGACAACATCCACAGCTCTACCTTCATCAGTCACCTCTGTCAACCCCTCAACAAACTCCAGCACGGCAGTAAGTCATGACCTGCCCTGCAGAAAGAGATGTTGACTGTCCCTCATTCACTCACTCAATGCTCAGAAGTCCCATCCATAAGAATCCTCTCCACTGCCTTCCCTACCACTGACGTGTGACTTACTGGTCAGAGAGTCACAGAAAGCTACAGCACAGAAACAGGCCCTTCGGCCCATCCAGTCCATGCTGAACCATTTAAACTGCCTTGTCCCATCAACCTGCACCCGGACCACAGCCGTCCATCTCTCCCATCCATGTACCAACCAAACTTCTCCTAAACATTGAAATCAAAATGGCATCTACCACTTGCTCAGGCAGCTCGATCCACAGTGTAGTTTCCAGGATAATTCCTGTTTCCCAACATTTTCTCCACATTTGAACTGAATGTTCAGACCATTCTATTTATTTCTCTATTTGGCAATCAAGTGTGGTGTAGGGCCTTTTGACCCTTTGAGCCACAATAGCCCAGTGACCCTCAACAACACCAATTAACCCAAACCTAATCCTGGGACAATTTACAATGACCAATGAACCCACCCGGTACGTCTTTGGACTGTGGGAGGAAACCGGAGAACCCGGGGAAAACCCATGCATTCCATGGGGAGGACGGACAGAGACTCCTTACAGAGGAGGCTGGAATTGAACTCTGAACTCCAACACCCCGAGCTGTAATAGTGACGTGCTAACTGCTACGTTACCAGGCAACCATTAATTTATCCCACTAACAGGTGAACAATGATGTCTGCAGACTCCCTCAACTCCCTGGAGATTGCCCCACCACTGAAATGAGTCTGGGGTCATTGAAACTCCTCTGGGTCGTATCCAGAATGCGGTCAGTGGGCAGATCAGTTCTGTAACCCAACTCCAGGAAGTTGTCACTCCTCCACCGGACTCCATGACGATACAGGACCGTAGAGCGGCCTGAGTGACTGTGGGGAGACCTCTCGGGGAGATGGGGTTCTGTGTCCATGCTACGGCCCTCTGAAGAGATCCGGGTCATCAGTTTGTCCCTCCCCAAAAATAACCGAGCTCCACTGATGTAAACTCTGACCCTACCGTTTAACCAGCCTGGGATCTCCCCGGAGCAGCGACCCTGTGGAACGACCGTCTCAGGTATCTTCCATCCTCCGGAACTGAAACAACAATCAGAGAGTCAGTCCTTGATCTGAGGGAGTTTATTCACTCAGAGAGATGAGAAATTGCAGTCACCCTGTCCGTACCCTGTCTCTGGTCAATAACACCCCAATCCTGGGAATTCTCTCTCTTTTGTATCTCCACTTGCCTCTACCCTGAGAATGCGGGATCTCCCCTCTCCCTATATTTACTCCCTATCTCAGTCTAGTCACTGATGATCCCAGTCTCCCTCATTTCCCATTCACACACCCCTTGTTCCTCTGTTTACATTCCCCATCTGTGTCCAGTTTCTCAGTGATTATCTCCTCACTTTACCTGTTAAATCTGTACCATCCCACTTCAAGATTTCCATCACCCATCCATTGTCCACCGGTACACTCAGTGTTGGAACAATTCGTGCTCCTCCAGGGCTGACCCAGGACGGTGTGGGTTACACACGGATCACCGAGTGCGGAGTCTGTGACTGAGGGACAGAACGATGTTCAGTGTTAATGTACAGCTCACATTCTCATCCTCTTTCTCTGCCAACCACAACCCCCATCTGCACTTACACTCTCAGCAACCTGGGCACAAATAATTATTTTTAATCCATCAAAAGGGATGAGAGTTTCAGAGACTGAGCCAGTGTTTAACTGTCCCACCAGAGGTGCCCCTGAGAAGGTGGCGGTGAATGTGGTGAGCTGACTTCCTGAACAGTAGCAATCTTTGATGTGTGGGGACACCCACAATGATGATCCGGAGTTCCAGGGTTTTGACCCAGTGACACTGAAGGAGCAGCAATGTATTTCCAAGGCATGGCAATATGCAATTTGGAGGAAAACATCCAGCTGTCTATAGCCCCCTCTCAACATCCCTCCTCCACTCCAGTCCCCTCTCAACATCCCTCCTCCACTCCAGTCCCCTCTCAACGTCCCTCCTCCACTCCAGTCCCCTCTCAACATCCCTCCTCCACTCCAATCCCCTCTTTTCATCCCACAGCTCATTACTCTCTCCTCTCCCCTGCACTGGTGTCCATCTATATGCCCCATTTCCCTACTCCCTCCTCTCTTCCTCATTCACCTTTCCCTTGTCACTCTCCTCCACTCTCCCTTTCCGGCCAGCAAGCCCGTGCTGTCCATGTGACCAATTAGCCGACTAACCCGCACGTCTTTGCAATGTGGGTGGATACAGGAACAGAAACATGGGAGGGGGGAAACACCGAAACACCGTCCCTCTCTCCCTCCACTGTCTCTCCTCTACAATCTGTCACTCCCGGACACTCCCAATAGCAGAATTGGGATGAAATTCTAGGACTGACCATGGGATGCAGCATTCCCTTCGATGATTCCTACCTCTCATTCCCGAGCACTGTCTAGTTGTGGGCCTGTGAACGTCCGGGATACCTCTTCACCACATCTACTGTTACCCCCCCTACAAACTCTCTATCACCCCTCTCAGCACCACTCCTCCCCCGCTGTCCACTCTCATCCCACATCCCAGACCTCTCTCCCATCCCCAACTACACTCCCCCTCCTCTCCCTATCCTACTTCCCTCCACCCCAGTCTCTCCCATTCTGTCCCTCCCTTCTCCAATGTTCCAATCCCCTCCACTCCGTTAAAAACTTCACGTGGTCCTAGATTAGGTGCGTGGGGGGGGGGGGGGGGGGCGGTGGTGGTTTCTGGTCACCTCAGTCTAGGAAGGTTGTGGAAGCTTTAGAAATGGTACAAAGTAGATTTACCAGGACAATACCTGGATCTGGGAGCACGTCTTATGAGGAATGTTTGAGGGAGCTGGAGTCTCCCTCTTTGGGTCGATGGAGGATGAGAGGTGATTGACAGAGGTGTACAAGCTGACAAGAGATGTAAATGGAGTGAAGAGACAGAGACTGTTTTCCCAGGGTGGGAGTGACGAATACCAGGGGGTATAGATCGAGTGAAGAGACAGGGACCGTTTTCCCAGGGTGGAAGTGACTAATACCAGGGGGTACAGATCGAGTGAAGAGACAGAGACTGTTTTCCCAGGGTGGAAGTGACTAATACCAGGGGTACAGATCGAGTGAAGAGACAGAGACTGTTTTCCCAGGGTGGAATTGATAATACCAGGGGGTACAGATCAAGTGAAGAGACAGAGACTGTTTTCCCAGGGCGGAAGTGACTAATACCAGGGGTACAGATCGAGTGAAGAGACAGAGCCTGTTTTCCCAGGGTGGAAGTGACTAATACCAGGGGTACAGATCGAGTGAAGAGACAGAGACTGTTTTCCCAGGGTGGAAGTGACTAATACCAGGGGGTACAGATCGAGTGAAGAGACAGAGACTGTTTTCCCAGGGTGGAAGTGACTAATACCAGGGGTACAGATCGAGTGAAGAGACAGAGACTGTTTTCCCAGGGTGGAAGTGACTAATACCAGGGGGTACAGATCGAGTGAAGAGACAGAGACTGTTTTCCCAGGGTGGAAGTGACTAATACCAGGGGGTACAGATCGAGTGAAGAGACAGAGACTGTTTTCCCAGGGTGGAAGTGACTAATACCAGGGGGTATAGATCAAGTGAAGAGACACAGACTGTTTTCTCAGGGTGGAAGTGACTAATACCAGGGGGTATAGATCGAGTGAAGAGACAGGGATCGTTTTTCTAGGGTAGAAGTGACGAATACCGGGGGTATAGATCGAGTGAAGAGACAGAGACTGTTTTCTCAGGGTGGAAGTGACTAATACCGGTGGGCAGAGTTTTAAGGTGTTTGGAGGAAAGTATCGAGTGGATGTGAGAGGAAGGTGTTTTTACACAGAGGGTGATTTGTGTGTGAAACACTCGGCCGGTAAACGCAGGTACATTAGCAGCATTTAAGAAACTCTCAGATAGGCACATGGACAATAGAAAAATTGAGAGGTGTGCAGGAGGGTTTAGATTAATCTTAGAGTCGTTTAAAAGGCCAGCACTGCAGTGTGGGCTGAAGGGCCTGTACCGTTCTATGTTCTACGTCACAGGTCTAGCTGGGCAGTGTCACTTGGAACCGGGGGTGGGGTAATATGAGGGAGGTGATCACTGACCACGAGCAGGTCAGCAAACTAGAAAACACAGCCCACTCTGTGTGTTAATGACTCGGGACCTTCCAGAATTTCCCCCAAACCCCCAATGCCCCAGTGTCACTGGGAACGGTTACCTACCTGTACAGTACACAGCGTTTCTCCAGGGTGTGGGCTTCAGCCAATACACAAAATAACCGGAGCAGCTTTTCACCCTGATCTCCCATCTCAAGAAATAGGTGTTGTTATAAGAGGTGAAGCAGACGGTCCTGGTCACCTCCCCCTCTCCCACGTTGGGATGGGGACCTGGAATGAGATTTATAAACACTGTAAAATGTACCCGGTCCCACAGTACAGCGGGGAATGTGAATCAGGACCCACTGTAAATCAGTGGTTCACAACCCACGGTCCGGTCCGGCCTCAGTCAGCACTGAGCTGCTGCCCTCTCCCTCTCCACCCCACCCTCCCCACAGCAGCACCTTCATCTTCTGAATGAGACCCCATGAGGGACCTTGTCAAACGTCTGGGGGATCTCACTGAAACCTATCGAATATTGAAAGGCCTGGATAGAGTGGACATGGAGAGGATGTTTCCTATAGTGGGGGAGTCTGGGACCAGAGGGAACAGCCTCAGAACACAGGAGCCTCCCTTTAGAAGAGAAATAAGGAAGAATTTCTACAGACAGAAGGTGGTGAATCTGTGGAATTCATTGCCACAAGTGGCTGTGGAGGTCACGTCATTTAGAAATGTAAAGTGAAGTTGATAGGTTCTTCATTCATGAGGGTGTCAAAGGTTATGAGGGGAAGGCATGAGAATGGGACTGGGTGGGATAGTAAATCAGCCATGATGTAATGGTGTTTCAGACTCAATGGGCTGAATGGCCTAATTCTGCACCTCTCTCTGATGAGCTTATGGTCTAAAATCCATGAAGACAACATCCACAGCTCTACCTTCATCAGTCACCTCTGTCAACCCCTCAACAAACTCCAGCACGGCAGTAAGTCATGACCTGCCCTGCAGAAAGAGATGTTGACTGTCCCTCATTCACTCACTCAATGCTCATAAGTCCCATCCATAAGAATCCTCTCCACTGCCTTCCCTACCACTGACGTGTGACTTACTGGTCAGAGAGTCACAGAAAGCTACAGCACAGAAACAGGCCCTTCGGCCCATCCAGTCCATGCTGAACCATTTAAACTGCCTTGTCCCATCAACCTGCACCCGGACCACAGCCGTCCATCTCTCCCATCCATGTACCAACCAAACTTCTCCTAAACATTGAAATCAAAATGGCATCTACCACTTGCTCAGGCAGCTCGATCCACAGTGTAGTTTCCAGGATAATTCCTGTTTCCCAACATTTTCTCCACATTTGAACTGAATGTTCAGACCATTCTATTTATTTCTCTATTTGGCAATCAAGTGTGGTGTAGGGCCTTTTGACCCTTTGAGCCACAATAGCCCAGTGACCCTCAACAACACCAATTAACCCAAACCTAATCCTGGGACAATTTACAATGACCAATGAACCCACCCGGTACGTCTTTGGACTGTGGGAGGAAACCGGAGAACCCGGGGAAAACCCATGCATTCCATGGGGAGGACGGACAGAGACTCCTTACAGAGGAGGCTGGAATTGAACTCTGAACTCCAACACCCCGAGCTGTAATAGTGACGTGCTAACTGCTACGTTACCAGGCAACCATTAATTTATCCCACTAACTGGTGAACAATGATGTCTGCAGACTCCCCCAACTCCCTGGAGATTGCCCCACCACTGAAATGAGTCTGGGGTCATTGAAACTCCTCTGGGTCGTATCCAGAATGCGGTCAGTGGGCAGATCAGTTCTGTAACCCAACTCCAGGAAGTTGTCACTCCTCCACCGGACTCCATGACGATACAGGACCGTAGAGCGGCCTGAGTGACTGTGGGGAGACCTCTCGGGGAGATGGGGTTCTGTGTCCATGCTACGGCCCTCTGAAGAGATCCGGGTCATCAGTTTGTCCCTCCCCAAAACTAACCGAGCCCCACTGATTTAAACTCTGACCCTACCGTTTAACCAGCCTGGGATCTCCCCGGAGCAGCGACCCTGTGGAACGACCGTCTCAGGTATCTTCCATCCTCCGGAACTGAAACAACAATCAGAGAGTCAGTCCTTGATCTGAGGGAGTTTATTCACTCAGAGAGATGAGAAATTGCAGTCACCCTGTCTGTACCCTGTCTCTGGTCAATAACCCCCCAATCCTGGGAATTCTCTCTCTTTTGTATCTCCACTTGCCTCTACCCTGAGAATGCGGGATCTCTCCTCTCCCTGTATTTACTCCCTATCTCAGTCTAGTCACTGATGATCCCGGTCTCCCTCATTTCCCATTCACACACCCCTTGTTCCCCTGTTTACATTCCCCATCTGTGTCCAGTTTCTCAGTGATTATCTCCTCACTTTACCTGTTAAATCTGAACCATCCCACTTCAAGATTTCCATCACCCATCCATTGTCCACCGGTACACTCAGTGTTGGAACAATTCGTGCTCCTCCAGGGCTGATCCAGGACGGTGTGGGTTACACACGGATCACCGAGTGCGGAGTCTGTGACTAAGGGACAGAACGATGTTCAGTGTTAATGTACAGCTCACATTCTCATCCTCTTTCTCTGCCAACCACAACCCCCATCTGCACTTACACTCTCAGCAACCTGGGCACAAATAATTATTTTTAATCCATCAAAAGGGATGAGAGTTTCAGAGACTGAGCCAGTGTTTAACTGTCCCACCAGAGGTGCCCCTGAGAAGGTGGCGGTGAATGTGGTGAGCTGACTTCCTGAACAGTAGCAATCCTTGATGTGTGGGGACACCCACAATGATGATCCGGAGTTCCAGGGTTTTGACCCAGTGACACTGAAGGAGCAGCAATGTATTTCCAAGGCATGGCAATATGCAATTTGGAGGAAAACATCCAGCTGTCTATAGCCCCCTCTCAACATCCCTCCTCCACTCCAGTCCCCTCTCAACATCCCTCCTCCACTCCAGTCCCCTCTCAACGTCCCTCCTCCACTCCAGTCCCCTCTCAACATCCCTCCTCCACTCCAATCCCCTCTTTTCATCCCACAGCTCATTACTCTCTCCTCTCCCCTGCACTGGTGTCCATCTATATGCCCCATTTCCTTACTCCCTCCTCTCTTCCTCATTCACCTTTCCCTTGTCACTCTCCTCCACTCTCCCTTTCCGGCCAGCAAGCCCGTGCTGTCCATGTGACCAATTAGCCGACTAACCCGCACGTCTTTGCAATGTGGGTGGATACAGGAACAGAGACATGGGAGGGGGGAAACACCGAAACACCGTCCCTCTCTCCCTCCACTGTCTCTCCTCTACAATCTGTCACTCCCGGACACTCCCAATAGCAGAATTGGGATGAAATTCTAGGACTGACCATGGGATGCAGCATTCCCTTCGATGATTCCTACCTCTCATTCCCGAGCACTGTCTAGTTGTGGGCCTGTGAACGTCCGGGATACCTCTTCACCACATCTACTGTTACCCCCCCTACAAACTCTCTATCACCCCTCTCAGCACCACTCCTCCCCCGCTGTCCACTCTCATCCCACATCCCAGACCTCTCTCCCATCCCCAACTACACTCCCCCTCCTCTCCCTATCCTACTTCCCTCCACCCCAGTCTCTCCCGTTCTGTCCCTCCCTTCTCCAATGTTCCAATCCCCTCCCCTCCGTTAAAAACTTCACGTGGTCCTAGATTAGGTGCGTGGGGGGGGGGGGGGGCGGTGGTGGTTTCTGTTCACCTCAGTCTAGGAAGGTTGTGGAAGCTTTAGAAATGGTACAAAGTAGATTTACCAGGACAATACCTGGATCTGGGAGCACGTCTTATGAGGAATGTTTGAGGGAGCTGGAGTCTCCCTCTTTGGGTCGATGGAGGATGAGAGGTGATTGACAGAGGTGTACAAGCTGACAAGAGATGTAAATGGAGTGAAGAGACAGAGACTGTTTTCCCAGGGTGGGAGTGACGAATACCAGGGGGTATAGATCGAGTGAAGAGACAGGGACCGTTTTCCCAGGGTGGAAGTGACTAATACCAGGGGGTACAGATCGAGTGAAGAGACAGAGACTGTTTTCCCAGGGTGGAAGTGACTAATACCAGGGGTACAGATCGAGTGAAGAGACAGAGACTGTTTTCCCAGGGTGGAATTGATAATACCAGGGGGTACAGATCAAGTGAAGAGACAGAGACTGTTTTCCCAGGGCGGAAGTGACTAATACCAGGGGTACAGATCGAGTGAAGAGACAGAGCCTGTTTTCCCAGGGTGGAAGTGACTAATACCAGGGGTACAGATCGAGTGAAGAGACAGAGACTGTTTTCCCAGGGTGGAAGTGACTAATACCAGGGGGTACAGATCGAGTGAAGAGACAGAGACTGTTTTCCCAGGGTGGAAGTGACTAATACCAGGGGTACAGATCGAGTGAAGAGACAGAGACTGTTTTCCCAGGGTGGAAGTGACTAATACCAGGGGGTACAGATCGAGTGAAGAGACAGAGACTGTTTTCCCAGGGTGGAAGTGACTAATACCAGGGGGTATAGATCAAGTGAAGAGACACAGACTGTTTTCTCAGGGTGGAAGTGACTAATACCAGGGGGTATAGATCGAGTGAAGAGACAGGGATCGTTTTTCTAGGGTAGAAGTGACGAATACCGGGGGTATAGATCGAGTGAAGAGACAGAGACTGTTTTCTCAGGGTGGAAGTGACTAATACCGGTGGGCAGAGTTTTAAGGTGTTTGGAGGAAAGTATCGAGTGGATGTGAGAGGAAGGTGTTTTTACACAGAGGGTGATTTGTGTGTGAAACACTCGGCCGGTAAACGCAGGTACATTAGCAGCATTTAAGAAACTCTCAGATAGGCACATGGACAATAGAAAAATTGAGAGGTGTGCAGGAGGGTTTAGATTAATCTTAGAGTCGTTTAAAAGGCCAGCACTGCAGTGTGGGCTGAAGGGCCTGTACCGTTCTATGTTCTACGTCACAGGTCTAGCTGGGCAGCGTCACTTGGAACCGGGGGTGGGGTAATATGAGGGAGGTGATCACTGACCACGAGCAGGTCAGCAAACTAGAAAACACAGCCCACTCTGTGTGTTAATGACTCGGGACCTTCCAGAATTTCCCCCAAACCCCCAATGCCCCAGTGTCACTGGGAACGGTTACCTACCTGTACAGTACACAGCGTTTCTCCAGGGTGTGGGCTTCAGCCAATACACAAAATAACCGGAGCAGCTTTTCACCCTGATCTCCCATCTCAAGAAATAGGTGTTGTTATAAGAGGTGAAGCAGACGGTCCTGGTCACCTCCCCCTCTCCCACGTTGGGATGGGGACCTGGAATGAGATTTATAAACACTGTAAAATGTACCCGGTCCCACAGTACAGCGGGGAATGTGAATCAGGACCCACTGTAAATCAGTGGTTCACAACCCACGGTCCGGTCCGGCCTCAGTCAGCACTGAGCTGCTGCCCTCTCCCTCTCCACCCCACCCTCCCCACAGCAGCACCTTCATCTTCTGAATGAGCCTCCCATGAGGGACCTTGTCAAACGTCTGGGGGATCTCACTGAAACCTATCGAATATTGAAAGGCCTGGATAGAGTGGACATGGAGAGGATGTTTCCTATAGTGGGGGAGTCTGGGACCAGAGGGAACAGCCTCAGAACACAGGAGCCTCCCTTTAGAAGAGAAATAAGGAAGAATTTCTACAGACAGAAGGTGGTGAATCTGTGGAATTCATTGCCACAAGTGGCTGTGGAGGTCACGTCATTTAGAAATGTAAAGTGAAGTTGATAGGTTCTTCATTCA
Source organism: Hemitrygon akajei (assembly GCF_048418815.1). Taxonomy (NCBI): domain Eukaryota; kingdom Metazoa; phylum Chordata; class Chondrichthyes; order Myliobatiformes; family Dasyatidae; genus Hemitrygon; species Hemitrygon akajei. Next base: position 2,149,827 of record NW_027331998.1, read on the forward strand.
TGAGGGTGTCAAAGGTTATGAGGGGAAGGCATGAGAATGGGACTGGGTGGGATAGTAAATCAGCCATGATGTAATGGTGTTTCAGACTCAATGGGCTGAATGGCCTAATTCTGCACCTCTCTCTGATGAGCTTATGGTCTAAAATCCATGAAGACAACATCCACAGCTCTACCTTCATCAGTCACCTCTGTCAACCCCTCAACAAACTCCAGCACGGCAGTAAGTCATGACCTGCCCTGCAGAAAGAGATGTTGACTGTCCCTCATTCACTCACTCAATGCTCAGAAGTCCCATCCATAAGAATCCTCTCCACTGCCTTCCCTACCACTGACGTGTGACTTACTGGTCAGAGAGTCACAGAAAGCTACAGCACAGAAACAGGCCCTTCGGCCCATCCAGTCCATGCTGAACCATTTAAACTGCCTTGTCCCATCAACCTGCACCCGGACCACAGCCGTCCATCTCTCCCATCCATGTACCAACCAAACTTCTCCTAAACATTGAAATCAAAATGGCATCTACCACTTGCTCAGGCAGCTCGATCCACAGTGTAGTTTCCAGGATAATTCCTGTTTCCCAACATTTTCTCCACATTTGAACTGAATGTTCAGACCATTCTATTTATTTCTCTATTTGGCAATCAAGTGTGGTGTAGGGCCTTTTGACCCTTTGAGCCACAATAGCCCAGTGACCCTCAACAACACCAATTAACCCAAACCTAATCCTGGGACAATTTACAATGACCAATGAACCCACCCGGTACGTCTTTGGACTGTGGGAGGAAACCGGAGAACCCGGGGAAAACCCATGCATTCCATGGGGAGGACGGACAGAGACTCCTTACAGAGGAGGCTGGAATTGAACTCTGAACTCCAACACCCCGAGCTGTAATAGTGACGTGCTAACTGCTACGTTACCAGGCAACCATTAATTTATCCCACTAACTGGTGAACAATGATGTCTGCAGACTCCCTCAACTCCCTGGAGATTGCCCCACCACTGAAATGAGTCTGGGGTCATTGAAACTCCTCTGGGTCGTATCCAGAATGCGGTCAGTGGGCAGATCAGTTCTGTAACCCAACTCCAGGAAGTTGTCACTCCTCCACCGGACTCCATGACGATACAGGACCGTAGAGCGGCCTGAGTGACTGTGGGGAGACCTCTCGGGGAGATGGGGTTCTGTGTCCATGCTACGGCCCTCTGAAGAGATCCGGGTCATCAGTTTGTCCCTCCCCAAAAATAACCGAGCTCCACTGATGTAAACTCTAACCCTACCGTTTAACCAGCCTGGGATCTCCCCGGAGCAGCGACCCTGTGGAACGACCGTCTCAGGTATCTTCCATCCTCCGGAACTGAAACAACAATCAGAGAGTCAGTCCTTGATCTGAGGGAGTTTATTCACTCAGAGAGATGAGAAATTGCAGTCACCCTGTCCGTACCCTGTCTCTGGTCAATAACACCCCAATCCTGGGAATTCTCTCTCTTTTGTATCTCCACTTGCCTCTACCCTGAGAATGCGGGATCTCCCCTCTCCCTATATTTACTCCCTATCTCAGTCTAGTCACTGATGATCCCAGTCTCCCTCATTTCCCATTCACACACCCCTTGTTCCTCTGTTTACATTCCCCATCTGTGTCCAGTTTCTCAGTGATTATCTCCTCACTTTACCTGTTAAATCTGTACCATCCCACTTCAGGATTTCCATCACCCATCCATTGTCCACCGGTACACTCAGTGTTGGAACAATTCGTGCTCCTCCAGGGCTGACCCAGGACGGTGTGGGTTACACACGGATCACCGAGTGCGGAGTCTGTGACTGAGGGACAGAACGATGTTCAGTGTTAATGTACAGCTCACATTCTCATCCTCTTTCTCTGCCAACCACAACCCCCATCTGCACTTACACTCTCAGCAACCTGGGCACAAATAATTATTTTTAATCCATCAAAAGGGATGAGAGTTTCAGAGACTGAGCCAGTGTTTAACTGTCCCACCAGAGGTGCCCCTGAGAAGGTGGCGGTGAATGTGGTGAGCTGACTTCCTGAACTGTAGCAATCTTTGATGTGTGGGGACACCCACAATGATGATCCGGAGTTCCAGGGTTTTGACCCAGTGACACTGAAGGAGCAGCAATGTATTTCCAAGGCATGGCAATATGCAATTTGGAGGAAAACATCCAGCTGTCTATAGCCCCCTCTCAACATCCCTCCTCCACTCCAGTCCCCTCTCAACATCCCTCCTCCACTCCAGTCCCCTCTCAACGTCCCTCCTCCACTCCAGTCCCCTCTCAACATCCCTCCTCCACTCCAATCCCCTCTTTTCATCCCACAGCTCATTACTCTCTCCTCTCCCCTGCACTGGTGTCCATCTATATGCCCCATTTCCCTACTCCCTCCTCTCTTCCTCATTCACCTTTCCCTTGTCACTCTCCTCCACTCTCCCTTTCCGGCCAGCAAGCCCGTGCTGTCCATGTGACCAATTAGCCGACTAACCCGCACGTCTTTGCAATGTGGGTGGATACAGGAACAGAAACATGGGAGGGGGGAAACACCGAAACACCGTCCCTCTCTCCCTCCACTGTCTCTCCTCTACAATCTGTCACTCCCGGACACTCCCAATAGCAGAATTGGGATGAAATTCTAGGACTGACCATGGGATGCAGCGTTTCCTTCGATGATTCCTACCTCTCATTCCCGAGCACTGTCTAGTTGTGGGCCTGTGAACGTCCGGGATACCTCTTCACCACATCTACTGTTACCCCCCCTACAAACTCTCTATCACCCCTCTCAGCACCACTCCTCCCCCGCTGTCCACTCTCATCCCACATCCCAGACCTCTCTCCCATCCCCAACTACACTCCCCCTCCTCTCCCTATCCTACTTCCCTCCACCCCAGTCTCTCCCATTCTGTCCCTCCCTTCTCCAATGTTCCAATCCCCTCCCCTCCGTTAAAAACTTCACGTGGTCCTAGATTAGGTGCGTGGGGGGGGGGGGGGGGGGCGGTGGTGGTTTCTGGTCACCTCAGTCTAGGAAGGTTGTGGAAGCTTTAGAAATGGTACAAAGTAGATTTACCAGGACAATACCTGGATCTGGGAGCACGTCTTATGAGGAATGTTTGAGGGAGCTGGAGTCTCCCTCTTTGGGTCGATGGAGGATGAGAGGTGATTGACAGAGGTGTACAAGCTGACAAGAGATGTAAATGGAGTGAAGAGACAGAGACTGTTTTCCCAGGGTGGGAGTGACGAATACCAGGGGGTATAGATCGAGTGAAGAGACAGGGACCGTTTTCCCAGGGTGGAAGTGACTAATACCAGGGGGTACAGATCGAGTGAAGAGACAGAGACTGTTTTCCCAGGGTGGAAGTGACTAATACCAGGGGTACAGATCGAGTGAAGAGACAGAGACTGTTTTCCCAGGGTGGAATTGATAATACCAGGGGGTACAGATCAAGTGAAGAGACAGAGACTGTTTTCCCAGGGCGGAAGTGACTAATACCAGGGGTACAGATCGAGTGAAGAGACAGAGCCTGTTTTCCCAGGGTGGAAGTGACTAATACCAGGGGTACAGATCGAGTGAAGAGACAGAGACTGTTTTCCCAGGGTGGAAGTGACTAATACCAGGGGGTACAGATCGAGTGAAGAGACAGAGACTGTTTTCCCAGGGTGGAAGTGACTAATACCAGGGGTACAGATCGAGTGAAGAGACAGAGACTGTTTTCCCAGGGTGGAAGTGACTAATACCAGGGGGTACAGATCGAGTGAAGAGACAGAGACTGTTTTCCCAGGGTGGAAGTGACTAATACCAGGGGGTACAGATCGAGTGAAGAGACAGAGACTGTTTTCCCAGGGTGGAAGTGACTAATACCAGGGGGTATAGATCAAGTGAAGAGACACAGACTGTTTTCTCAGGGTGGAAGTGACTAATACCAGGGGGTATAGATCGAGTGAAGAGACAGGGATCGTTTTTCTAGGGTAGAAGTGACGAATACCGGGGGTATAGATCGAGTGAAGAGACAGAGACTGTTTTCTCAGGGTGGAAGTGACTAATACCGGTGGGCAGAGTTTTAAGGTGTTTGGAGGAAAGTATCGAGTGGATGTGAGAGGAAGGTGTTTTTACACAGAGGGTGATTTGTGTGTGAAACACTCGGCCGGTAAACGCAGGTACATTAGCAGCATTTAAGAAACTCTCAGATAGGCACATGGACAATAGAAAAATTGAGAGGTGTGCAGGAGGGTTTAGATTAATCTTAGAGTCGTTTAAAAGGCCAGCACTGCAGTGTGGGCTGAAGGGCCTGTACCGTTCTATGTTCTACGTCACAGGTCTAGCTGGGCAGCGTCACTTGGAACCGGGGGTGGGGTAATATGAGGGAGGTGATCACTGACCACGAGCAGGTCAGCAAACTAGAAAACACAGCCCACTCTGTGTGTTAATGACTCGGGACCTTCCAGAATTTCCCCCAAACCCCCAATGCCCCAGTGTCACTGGGAACGGTTACCTACCTGTACAGTACACAGCGTTTCTCCAGGGTGTGGGCTTCAGCCAATACACAAAATAACCGGAGCAGCTTTTCACCCTGATCTCCCATCTCAAGAAATAGGTGTTGTTATAAGAGGTGAAGCAGACGGTCCTGGTCACCTCCCCCTCTCCCACGTTGGGATGGGGACCTGGAATGAGATTTATAAACACTGTAAAATGTACCCGGTCCCACAGTACAGCGGGGAATGTGAATCAGGACCCACTGTAAATCAGTGGTTCACAACCCACGGTCCGGTCCGGCCTCAGTCAGCACTGAGCTGCTGCCCTCTCCCTCTCCACCCCACCCTCCCCACAGCAGCACCTTCATCTTCTGAATGAGCCTCCCATGAGGGACCTTGTCAAACGTCTGGGGGATCTCACTGAAACCTATCGAATATTGAAAGGCCTGGATAGAGTGGACATGGAGAGGATGTTTCCTATAGTGGGGGAGTCTGGGACCAGAGGGAACAGCCTCAGAACACAGGAGCCTCCCTTTAGAAGAGAAATAAGGAAGAATTTCTACAGACAGAAGGTGGTGAATCTGTGGAATTCATTGCCACAAGTGGCTGTGGAGGTCACGTCATTTAGAAATGTAAAGTGAAGTTGATAGGTTCTTCATTCATGAGGGTGTCAAAGGTTATGAGGGGAAGGCATGAGAATGGGACTGGGTGGGATAGTAAATCAGCCATGATGTAATGGTGTTTCAGACTCAATGGGCTGAATGGCCTAATTCTGCACCTCTCTCTGATGAGCTTATGGTCTAAAATCCATGAAGACAACATCCACAGCTCTACCTTCATCAGTCACCTCTGTCAACCCCTCAACAAACTCCAGCACGGCAGTAAGTCATGACCTGCCCTGCAGAAAGAGATGTTGACTGTCCCTCATTCACTCACTCAATGCTCAGAAGTCCCATCCATAAGAATCCTCTCCACTGCCTTCCCTACCACTGACGTGTGACTTACTGGTCAGAGAGTCACAGAAAGCTACAGCACAGAAACAGGCCCTTCGGCCCATCCAGTCCATGCTGAACCATTTAAACTGCCTTGTCCCATCAACCTGCACCCGGACCACAGCCGTCCATCTCTCCCATCCATGTACCAACCAAACTTCTCCTAAACATTGAAATCAAAATGGCATCTACCACTTGCTCAGGCAGCTCGATCCACAGTGTAGTTTCCAGGATAATTCCTGTTTCCCAACATTTTCTCCACATTTGAACTGAATGTTCAGACCATTCTATTTATTTCTCTATTTGGCAATCAAGTGTGGTGTAGGGCCTTTTGACCCTTTGAGCCACAATAGCCCAGTGACCCTCAACAACACCAATTAACCCAAACCTAATCCTGGGACAATTTACAATGACCAATGAACCCACCCGGTACGTCTTTGGACTGTGGGAGGAAACCGGAGAACCCGGGGAAAACCCATGCATTCCATGGGGAGGACGGACAGAGACTCCTTACAGAGGAGGCTGGAATTGAACTCTGAACTCCAACACCCCGAGCTGTAATAGTGACGTGCTAACTGCTACGTTACCAGGCAACCATTAATTTATCCCACTAACAGGTGAACAATGATGTCTGCAGACTCCCTCAACTCCCTGGAGATTGCCCCACCACTGAAATGAGTCTGGGGTCATTGAAACTCCTCTGGGTCGTATCCAGAATGCGGTCAGTGGGCAGATCAGTTCTGTAACCCAACTCCAGGAAGTTGTCACTCCTCCACCGGACTCCATGACGATACAGGACCGTAGAGCGGCCTGAGTGACTGTGGGGAGACCTCTCGGGGAGATGGGGTTCTGTGTCCATGCTACGGCCCTCTGAAGAGATCCGGGTCATCAGTTTGTCCCTCCCCAAAAATAACCGAGCTCCACTGATGTAAACTCTGACCCTACCGTTTAACCAGCCTGGGATCTCCCCGGAGCAGCGACCCTGTGGAACGACCGTCTCAGGTATCTTCCATCCTCCGGAACTGAAACAACAATCAGAGAGTCAGTCCTTGATCTGAGGGAGTTTATTCACTCAGAGAGATGAGAAATTGCAGTCACCCTGTCCGTACCCTGTCTCTGGTCAATAACACCCCAATCCTGGGAATTCTCTCTCTTTTGTATCTCCACTTGCCTCTACCCTGAGAATGCGGGATCTCCCCTCTCCCTATATTTACTCCCTATCTCAGTCTAGTCACTGATGATCCCAGTCTCCCTCATTTCCCATTCACACACCCCTTGTTCCTCTGTTTACATTCCCCATCTGTGTCCAGTTTCTCAGTGATTATCTCCTCACTTTACCTGTTAAATCTGTACCATCCCACTTCAAGATTTCCATCACCCATCCATTGTCCACCGGTACACTCAGTGTTGGAACAATTCGTGCTCCTCCAGGGCTGACCCAGGACGGTGTGGGTTACACACGGATCACCGAGTGCGGAGTCTGTGACTGAGGGACAGAACGATGTTCAGTGTTAATGTACAGCTCACATTCTCATCCTCTTTCTCTGCCAACCACAACCCCCATCTGCACTTACACTCTCAGCAACCTGGGCACAAATAATTATTTTTAATCCATCAAAAGGGATGAGAGTTTCAGAGACTGAGCCAGTGTTTAACTGTCCCACCAGAGGTGCCCCTGAGAAGGTGGCGGTGAATGTGGTGAGCTGACTTCCTGAACAGTAGCAATCTTTGATGTGTGGGGACACCCACAATGATGATCCGGAGTTCCAGGGTTTTGACCCAGTGACACTGAAGGAGCAGCAATGTATTTCCAAGGCATGGCAATATGCAATTTGGAGGAAAACATCCAGCTGTCTATAGCCCCCTCTCAACATCCCTCCTCCACTCCAGTCCCCTCTCAACATCCCTCCTCCACTCCAGTCCCCTCTCAACGTCCCTCCTCCACTCCAGTCCCCTCTCAACATCCCTCCTCCACTCCAATCCCCTCTTTTCATCCCACAGCTCATTACTCTCTCCTCTCCCCTGCACTGGTGTCCATCTATATGCCCCATTTCCCTACTCCCTCCTCTCTTCCTCATTCACCTTTCCCTTGTCACTCTCCTCCACTCTCCCTTTCCGGCCAGCAAGCCCGTGCTGTCCATGTGACCAATTAGCCGACTAACCCGCACGTCTTTGCAATGTGGGTGGATACAGGAACAGAAACATGGGAGGGGGGAAACACCGAAACACCGTCCCTCTCTCCCTCCACTGTCTCTCCTCTACAATCTGTCACTCCCGGACACTCCCAATAGCAGAATTGGGATGAAATTCTAGGACTGACCATGGGATGCAGCATTCCCTTCGATGATTCCTACCTCTCATTCCCGAGCACTGTCTAGTTGTGGGCCTGTGAACGTCCGGGATACCTCTTCACCACATCTACTGTTACCCCCCCTACAAACTCTCTATCACCCCTCTCAGCACCACTCCTCCCCCGCTGTCCACTCTCATCCCACATCCCAGACCTCTCTCCCATCCCCAACTACACTCCCCCTCCTCTCCCTATCCTACTTCCCTCCACCCCAGTCTCTCCCATTCTGTCCCTCCCTTCTCCAATGTTCCAATCCCCTCCCCTCCGTTAAAAACTTCACGTGGTCCTAGATTAGGTGCGTGGGGGGGGGGGGGGGGGGCGGTGGTGGTTTCTGGTCACCTCAGTCTAGGAAGGTTGTGGAAGCTTTAGAAATGGTACAAAGTAGATTTACCAGGACAATACCTGGATCTGGGAGCACGTCTTATGAGGAATGTTTGAGGGAGCTGGAGTCTCCCTCTTTGGGTCGATGGAGGATGAGAGGTGATTGACAGAGGTGTACAAGCTGACAAGAGATGTAAATGGAGTGAAGAGACAGAGACTGTTTTCCCAGGGTGGGAGTGACGAATACCAGGGGGTATAGATCGAGTGAAGAGACAGGGACCGTTTTCCCAGGGTGGAAGTGACTAATACCAGGGGGTACAGATCGAGTGAAGAGACAGAGACTGTTTTCCCAGGGTGGAAGTGACTAATACCAGGGGTACAGATCGAGTGAAGAGACAGAGACTGTTTTCCCAGGGTGGAATTGATAATACCAGGGGGTACAGATCAAGTGAAGAGACAGAGACTGTTTTCCCAGGGCGGAAGTGACTAATACCAGGGGTACAGATCGAGTGAAGAGACAGAGCCTGTTTTCCCAGGGTGGAAGTGACTAATACCAGGGGTACAGATCGAGTGAAGAGACAGAGACTGTTTTCCCAGGGTGGAAGTGACTAATACCAGGGGGTACAGATCGAGTGAAGAGACAGAGACTGTTTTCCCAGGGTGGAAGTGACTAATACCAGGGGTACAGATCGAGTGAAGAGACAGAGACTGTTTTCCCAGGGTGGAAGTGACTAATACCAGGGGGTACAGATCGAGTGAAGAGACAGAGACTGTTTTCCCAGGGTGGAAGTGACTAATACCAGGGGGTACAGATCGAGTGAAGAGACAGAGACTGTTTTCCCAGGGTGGAAGTGACTAATACCAGGGGGTATAGATCAAGTGAAGAGACACAGACTGTTTTCTCAGGGTGGAAGTGACTAATACCAGGGGGTATAGATCGAGTGAAGAGACAGGGATCGTTTTTCTAGGGTAGAAGTGACGAATACCGGGGGTATAGATCGAGTGAAGAGACAGAGACTGTTTTCTCAGGGTGGAAGTGACTAATACCGGTGGGCAGAGTTTTAAGGTGTTTGGAGGAAAGTATCGAGTGGATGTGAGAGGAAGGTGTTTTTACACAGAGGGTGATTTGTGTGTGAAACACTCGGCCGGTAAACGCAGGTACATTAGCAGCATTTAAGAAACTCTCAGATAGGCACATGGACAATAGAAAAATTGAGAGGTGTGCAGGAGGGTTTAGATTAATCTTAGAGTCGTTTAAAAGGCCAGCACTGCAGTGTGGGCTGAAGGGCCTGTACCGTTCTATGTTCTACGTCACAGGTCTAGCTGGGCAGCGTCACTTGGAACCGGGGGTGGGGTAATATGAGGGAGGTGATCACTGACCACGAGCAGGTCAGCAAACTAGAAAACACAGCCCACTCTGTGTGTTAATGACTCGGGACCTTCCAGAATTTCCCCCAAACCCCCAATGCCCCAGTGTCACTGGGAACGGTTACCTACCTGTACAGTACACAGCGTTTCTCCAGGGTGTGGGCTTCAGCCAATACACAAAATAACCGGAGCAGCTTTTCACCCTGATCTCCCATCTCAAGAAATAGGTGTTGTTATAAGAGGTGAAGCAGACGGTCCTGGTCACCTCCCCCTCTCCCACGTTGGGATGGGGACCTGGAATGAGATTTATAAACACTGTAAAATGTACCCGGTCCCACAGTACAGCGGGGAATGTGAATCAGGACCCACTGTAAATCAGTGGTTCACAACCCACGGTCCGGTCCGGCCTCAGTCAGCACTGAGCTGCTGCCCTCTCCCTCTCCACCCCACCCTCCCCACAGCAGCACCTTCATCTTCTGAATGAGCCTCCCATGAGGGACCTTGTCAAACGTCTGGGGGATCTCACTGAAACCTATCGAATATTGAAAGGCCTGGATAGAGTGGACATGGAGAGGATGTTTCCTATAGTGGGGGAGTCTGGGACCAGAGGGAACAGCCTCAGAACACAGGAGCCTCCCTTTAGAAGAGAAATAAGGAAGAATTTCTACAGACAGAAGGTGGTGAATCTGTGGAATTCATTGCCACAAGTGGCTGTGGAGGTCACGTCATTTAGAAATGTAAAGTGAAGTTGATAGGTTCTTCATTCATGAGGGTGTCAAAGGTTATGAGGGGAAGGCATGAGAATGGGACTGGGTGGGATAGTAAATCAGCCATGATGTAATGGTGTTTCAGACTCAATGGGCTGAATGGCCTAATTCTGCACCTCTCTCTGATGAGCTTATGGTCTAAAATCCATGAAGACAACATCCACAGCTCTACCTTCATCAGTCACCTCTGTCAACCCCTCAACAAACTCCAGCACGGCAGTAAGTCATGACCTGCCCTGCAGAAAGAGATGTTGACTGTCCCTCATTCACTCACTCAATGCTCATAAGTCCCATCCATAAGAATCCTCTCCACTGCCTTCCCTACCACTGACGTGTGACTTACTGGTCAGAGAGTCACAGAAAGCTACAGCACAGAAACAGGCCCTTCGGCCCATCCAGTCCATGCTGAACCATTTAAACTGCCTTGTCCCATCAACCTGCACCCGGACCACAGCCGTCCATCTCTCCCATCCATGTACCAACCAAACTTCTCCTAAACATTGAAATCAAAATGGCATCTACCACTTGCTCAGGCAGCTCGATCCACAGTGTAGTTTCCAGGATAATTCCTGTTTCCCAACATTTTCTCCACATTTGAACTGAATGTTCAGACCATTCTATTTATTTCTCTATTTGGCAATCAAGTGTGTTGTAGGGCCTTTTGACCCTTTGAGCCACAATAGCCCAGTGACCCTCAACAACACCAATTAACCCAAACCTAATCCTGGGACAATTTACAATGACCAATGAACCCACCCGGTACGTCTTTGGACTGTGGGAGGAAACCGGAGAACCCGGGGAAAACCCATGCATTCCATGGGGAGGACGGACAGAGACTCCTTACAGAGGAGGCTGGAATTGAACTCTGAACTCCAACACCCCGAGCTGTAATAGTGACGTGCTAACTGCTACGTTACCAGGCAACCATTAATTTATCCCACTAACAGGTGAACAATGATGTCTGCAGACTCCCTCAACTCCCTGGAGATTGCCCCACCACTGAAATGAGTCTGGGGTCATTGAAACTCCTCTGGGTCGTATCCAGAATGCGGTCAGTGGGCAGATCAGTTCTGTAACCCAACTCCAGGAAGTTGTCACTCCTCCACCGGACTCCATGACGATACAGGACCGTAGAGCGGCCTGAGTGACTGTGGGGAGACCTCTCGGGGAGATGGGGTTCTGTGTCCATGCTACGGCCCTCTGAAGAGATCCGGGTCATCAGTTTGTCCCTCCCCAAAAATAACCGAGCTCCACTGATGTAAACTCTGACCCTACCGTTTAACCAGCCTGGGATCTCCCCGGAGCAGCGACCCTGTGGAACGACCGTCTCAGGTATCTTCCATCCTCCGGAACTGAAACAACAATCAGAGAGTCAGTCCTTGATCTGAGGGAGTTTATTCACTCAGAGAGATGAGAAATTGCAGTCACCCTGTCCGTACCCTGTCTCTGGTCAATAACACCCCAATCCTGGGAATTCTCTCTCTTTTGTATCTCCACTTGCCTCTACCCTGAGAATGCGGGATCTCCCCTCTCCCTATATTTACTCCCTATCTCAGTCTAGTCACTGATGATCCCAGTCTCCCTCATTTCCCATTCACACACCCCTTGTTCCTCTGTTTACATTCCCCATCTGTGTCCAGTTTCTCAGTGATTATCTCCTCACTTTACCTGTTAAATCTGTACCATCCCACTTCAAGATTTCCATCACCCATCCATTGTCCACCGGTACACTCAGTGTTGGAACAATTCGTGCTCCTCCAGGGCTGACCCAGGACGGTGTGGGTTACACACGGATCACCGAGTGCGGAGTCTGTGACTGAGGGACAGAACGATGTTCAGTGTTAATGTACAGCTCACATTCTCATCCTCTTTCTCTGCCAACCACAACCCCCATCTGCACTTACACTCTCAGCAACCTGGGCACAAATAATTATTTTTAATCCATCAAAAGGGATGAGAGTTTCAGAGACTGAGCCAGTGTTTAACTGTCCCACCAGAGGTGCCCCTGAGAAGGTGGCGGTGAATGTGGTGAGCTGACTTCCTGAACTGTAGCAATCTTTGATGTGTGGGGACACCCACAATGATGATCCGGAGTTCCAGGGTTTTGACCCAGTGACACTGAAGGAGCAGCAATGTATTTCCAAGGCATGGCAATATGCAATTTGGAGGAAAACATCCAGCTGTCTATAGCCCCCTCTCAACATCCCTCCTCCACTCCAGTCCCCTCTCAACATCCCTCCTCCACTCCAGTCCCCTCTCAACGTCCCTCCTCCACTCCAGTCCCCTCTCAACATCCCTCCTCCACTCCAATCCCCTCTTTTCATCCCACAGCTCATTACTCTCTCCTCTCCCCTGCACTGGTGTCCATCTATATGCCCCATTTCCCTACTCCCTCCTCTCTTCCTCATTCACCTTTCCCTTGTCACTCTCCTCCACTCTCCCTTTCCGGCCAGCAAGCCCGTGCTGTCCATGTGACCAATTAGCCGACTAACCCGCACGTCTTTGCAATGTGGGTGGATACAGGAACAGAAACATGGGAGGGGGGAAACACCGAAACACCGTCCCTCTCTCCCTCCACTGTCTCTCCTCTACAATCTGTCACTCCCGGACACTCCCAATAGCAGAATTGGGATGAAATTCTAGGACTGACCATGGGATGCAGCATTCCCTTCGATGATTCCTACCTCTCATTCCCGAGCACTGTCTAGTTGTGGGCCTGTGAACGTCCGGGATACCTCTTCACCACATCTACTGTTACCCCCCCTACAAACTCTCTATCACCCCTCTCAGCACCACTCCTCCCCCGCTGTCCACTCTCATCCCACATCCCAGACCTCTCTCCCATCCCCAACTACACTCCCCCTCCTCTCCCTATCCTACTTCCCTCCACCCCAGTCTCTCCCATTCTGTCCCTCCCTTCTCCAATGTTCCAATCCCCTCCCCTCCGTTAAAAACTTCACGTGGTCCTAGATTAGGTGCGTGGGGGGGGGGGGGGGGCGGTGGTGGTTTCTGGTCACCTCAGTCTAGGAAGGTTGTGGAAGCTTTAGAAATGGTACAAAGTAGATTTACCAGGACAATACCTGGATCTGGGAGCACGTCTTATGAGGAATGTTTGAGGGAGCTGGAGTCTCCCTCTTTGGGTCGATGGAGGATGAGAGGTGATTGACAGAGGTGTACAAGCTGATAAGAGATGTAAATCGAGTGAAGAGACAGAGACTGTTTTCCCAGGGTGGAAGTGACAAATACCAGGGGGTATAGATCGAGTGAAGAGACAGAGACTGTTTTCCCAGGGTGGAAGTGACTAATACCAGGGGGTATAGATCGAGTGAAGAGACAGAGACTGTTTTCCCAGGGTGGAAGTGACAAATACCAGGGGGTATAGATCGAGTGAAGAGACAGAGACTGTTTTCCCAGGGTGGAAGTGACAAATACCAGGGGGTATAGATCGAGTGAAGAGACAGAGACTGTTTTCCCAGGGTGGAAGTGACAAATACCAGGGGGTATAGATCGAGTGAAGAGACAGAGACTGTTTTCCCAGAGTGGAAGTGACTAATACCAGGGGGTATAGATCGAGTGAAGAGACAGGGATCGTTTTTCTAGGGTAGAAGTGACGAATACCGGGGGTATAGATCGAGTGAAGAGACAGAGACTGTTTTCCCAGGGTGGAAGTGACTAATACCGGTGGGCAGAGTTTTAAGGTGTTTGGAGGAAAGTATCGAGTGGATGTGAGAGGAAGGTGTTTTTACACAGAGGGTGATTTGTGTGTGAAACACTCGGCCGGTAAACGCAGGTACATTAGCAGCATTTAAGAAACTCTCAGATAGGCACATGGACAATAGAAAAATTGAGAGGTGTGCAGGAGGGTTTAGATTAATCTTAGAGTCGTTTAAAAGGCCAGCACTGCAGTGTGGGCTGAAGGGCCTGTACCGTTCTATGTTCTACGTCACAGGTCTAGCTGGGCAGCGTCACTTGGAACCGGGGGTGGGGTAATATGAGGGAGGTGATCACTGACCACGAGCAGGTCAGCAAACTAGAAAACACAGCCCACTCTGTGTGTTAATGACTCGGGACCTTCCAGAATTTCCCCCAAACCCCCAATGCCCCAGTGTCACTGCGAACGGTTACCTACCTGTACAGTACACAGCGTTACTCCAGGGTGTGGGCTTCAGCCAATACACAAAATAACCGGAGCAGCTTTTCACCCTGATCTCCCATCTCAAGAAATAGGTGTTGTTATAAGAGGTGAAGCAGACGGTCCTGGTCACCTCCCCCTCTCCCACGTTGGGATGGGGACCTGGAATGAGATTTATAAACACTGTAAAATGTACCCGGTCCCACAGTACAGCGGGGAATGTGAATCAGGACCCACTGTAAATCAGTGGTTCACAACCCACGGTCCGGTCCGGCCTCAGTCAGCACTGAGCTGCTGCCCTCTCCCTCTCCACCCCACCCTCCCCACAGCAGCACCTTCATCTTCTGAATGAGCCTCCCATGAGGGACCTTGTCAAACGTCTGGGTGATCTCACTGAAACCTATCGAATATTGAAAGGCCTGGATAGAGTGGACATGGAGAGGATGTTTCCTATAGTGGGGGAGTCTGGGACCAGAGGGAACAGCCTCAGAACACAGGAGCCTCCCTTTAGAAGAGAAATAAGGAAGAATTTCTACAGACAGAAGGTGGTGAATCTGTGGAATTCATTGCCACAAGTGGCTGTGGAGGTCACGTCATTTAGAAATGTAAAGTGAAGTTGATAGGTTCTTCATTCATGAGGGTGTCAAAGGTTATGAGGGGAAGGCATGAGAATGGGACTGGGTGGGATAGTAAATCAGCCATGATGTAATGGTGTTTCAGACTCAATGGGCTGAATGGCCTAATTCTGCACCTCTCTCTGATGAGCTTATGGTCTAAAATCCATGAAGACAACATCCACAGCTCTACCTTCATCAGTCACCTCTGTCAACCCCTCAACAAACTCCAGCACGGCAGTAAGTCATGACCTGCCCTGCAGAAAGAGATGTTGACTGTCCCTCATTCACTCACTCAATGCTCATAAGTCCCATCCATAAGAATCCTCTCCACTGCCTTCCCTACCACTGACGTGTGACTTACTGGTCAGAGAGTCACAGAAAGCTACAGCACAGAAACAGGCCCTTCGGCCCATCCAGTCCATGCTGAACCATTTAAACTGCCTTGTCCCATCAACCTGCACCCGGACCACAGCCGTCCATCTCTCCCATCCATGTACCAACCAAACTTCTCTTAAACATTGAAATCGAAATGGCATCCATCACTGGCTCAGGCAGCTCACTCCACACTGTAGTTTCCAGGATAATTCCTGTTTCCCAACATTTTCTCCACATTTGAATTGAATGTTCAGACCATTCTATTTATTTCTCTATTTGGCAATCAAGTGTGGTGTAGGGCCTTTTGACCCTTTGAGCCACAATAGCCCAGTGACCCTCAACAACACCAATTAACCCAAACCTAATCCTGGGACAATTTACAATGACCAATGAACCCACCCGGTACGTCTGTGGACAGTGGGAGGAAACCGGAGAACCCGGGGAAAACCCATGCATTCCATGGGGAGGACGGACAGAGACTCCTTACAGATGACACTGGAATTGAACTCTGAACTCCGACACCCCGAGCTGTAATAGTGACGTGCTAACTGCTACGTTACCAAAGCTACCATTAATTTATCCCACTAACTGGTGAATGATGATGTCTGCAGACTCCCCCAACTCCCTGGAGATTGCCCCACCACTGAAATGAGTCTGGGGTCATTGAAACTCCTCCGGGTCGTATCCACAATGGGGTCAGTGGGCAGATCAGTTCTGTAACCCAACTCCAGGAAGTTGTCACTCCTCCACCGGACTCCATGACGATACAGGACTGTAGAGCGGTCTGAGTGACTGTGGGGAGACCTCTCGGGGAGATGGGGTTCTGAGTCCATGCTACGGCCCTCTGAAGAGATCCGGGTCATCAATTTGACTCTCCCCATAAATAACTGAGCCCCACTGATTTAAACTCTGACCCTACCGTTTAACCAGCCTGGGATCTCCCCGGAGCAGCGACCCTGTGGAACGACCGTCTCAGGTATCTTCCATCCTCCGGAACTGAAACAACGATCAGAGAGTCAGTCCTTGATCTGAGGGAATTTATTCACTCAGAGAGACGGGAAATTGCAGTCACCCTGTCCGTACCCTGTCTCTGGTCAATAACACCCCAATCCTGGGAATTCTCTCTCTTTTGTATCTCCACTTGCCTCTACCCTGAGAATGTGGGATCTCTCCTCTCCCTGTATTTACTCCCCATCTCAGTGTAGTCACTGATGATCCCAGTCTCCCTCATTTCCCATTCACACACCCCTTGTTCCCCTGTTTACATTCCCCATCTGTGTCCAGTTTCTCAGTGATTATCTCCTCACTTTACCTGTTAAATCTGTACCATCCCACTTCAAGATTTACATCATCCATCCGTTGTCCACCGGTACACTCAGTGTTAGAACAATTCGTGCTCCTCCAGGGCTGATCCAGGACCGTGTGGTTTACACACGGATCACCGAGTGTGGAGTCTGTGACTGAGGAACAGAACGATGTTCAGTGTTAATGTACAGCTCACATTCCCCATCCTCTTTCTCTGCCAACCACAACCCCCATCTGCACTTACACTCTCAGCAACCTGGGCACAAATAATTATTTTTAATCCATCAAAAGGGATGAGAGTTTCAGAGATTGAGCCAGTGTTTAACTGTCCCACCAGAAGTGCCCCTGAGAAGGTGGTGGTGATGGTGGTGAGCTGACTTCCTGAACTGTAGCAATCCTTGATGTGTGGGGACAACCACAATGATTTCAGGAGTTCCAGGGTTTTGACCCAGTGACACTGAGGGAGCAGAAATGTATTTCCAAGACATGGCAATATGCAATTTGGAGGAAAACATCCAGCTGTCTATAGCACCCTCTCAACATCCCTCCTCCACTCCAGTCCCCTCTCAACGTCCCTCCTCCACTCCAGTCCCCTCTCAACGTCCCTCCTCCAATCTAGTCTCCTCTCAGTGTCCCTCCTCCACTCCAGTCCCCTCTCAACGTCCCTCCTCCACTCCAGTCCCCTCTCAACATCGCCCCTCCACTCCAGTCCCCTCTCAACATCCCTCCTCCACTCCAGTCCCCTCTCAATGTCCCTCCTCCACTCTAGTCCCCGCTCAGTCCCTCCTCCACTCCAATCTCCTCTCAGCATCCTTCCTCCACTCCAATCCCCTCTTTTCATCCCACAGTTCATTACTCTCTCCTCTCCCCTGCACTGGTGTCCATCTATATGCCCCATTTCCCTACTCCCTCCTCTCTTCCTCATTCACCTTTCCCTTGTCACTCTCCTCCACTCTCCCTTTCCGGCCAGCAAGCCCGTGCTGTCCATGTGACCAATTAGCCAACTAACCCGTACGTCTGCAATGTGGGTGGATACAGGAACAGAGACATGGGAGGGGGGAAACACCGAAACACCGTCCTTCTCTCCCTCCACTGTCTCTCCTCTACAATCTGTCACTCCCGGACACACCCAATAGCAGAATTGGGATGAAATTCTAGGACTGACCATGGGATGCAGCGTTTCCTTCGATGATTCCTACCTCTCATTCCCGAGCACTGTCCAGTTGTGGGCCTGTGAACATCCGGGATACCTCTTCACCACATCTACTGTTAGCCCCCCACAAAATCTCTATCACCCCTCTCAGCACCACTCCTCCCCCACTGTCCACTCTCATCCCACATCCCAGACCTCTCTCCCATCCCCAACTACACTCCCCCTCCTCACCCTATCCTACTTCCCTCCACCCCAGTCTCTCCCGTCCTGTCCCTCCCTTCTCCAATGTTCCAATCCCCTCCCCTCCGTTAAAATCTTCACGAGGTCCTAGATTAGGTGCGTCGGGGGGGGGCCGTGGTGGTTTCTGGTCACCTCAGTCTAGGAAGGTTGTGGAAGCTTTAGAAATGGTACAAAGTAAATTTACCAGGACAATACCTGGATCTGGGAGCACGTCTTATGAGGAATGTTTAAGGGAGCTGGAGTCTCCCTCTTTGGGTCGATGGAGGATGAGAGGTGATTGACAGGAGTACAAGCTGATAAGAGACGTAAATGGAGTGAAGAGACAGAGACTGTTTTCCCAGGGTGGAAGTGACTAATGCCAGGGGGTATAGATCGAGTGAAGAGACAGAGACTGTTTTCCCAGGGTGGAAGTGACTAATACCAGGGTGTACAGATCGAGTGAAGAGACAGAGACTGTTTTCCCAGGGCGGAAGTGACTAATACCAGGGTGTACAGATCGAGTGAAGAGACAGAGACTGTTTTCCCAGGGTGGAAGTGATTAATACCAGGGGGTACAGATCGAGTGAAGAGTCAGAGACTGTTTTCCCAGGGTGGAAGTGACTAATACCAGGGGGTGCAGATCGAGTGAAGAGACAGAGACTGTTTTCCCAGGGTGGAAGTGACTAATACCAGGGGGTACAGATCGAGTGAAGAGACAGAGACTGTTTTCCCAGGGTGGAAGTGACTAATACCAGGGGGTACAGATCGAGTGAAGAGACAGAGACTGTTTTCCCAGAGTGGAAGTGACTAATACCAGGGGGTACAGATCGAGTGAAGAGCCAGTGACTGTTATCCCAGAGTGGAAGTGACTAATACCAGGGGGTACAGATCGAGTGAAGAGACAGAGACTGTTTTCCCAGGGTGGAAGTGACTAATACCAGGGGGTACAGATCGAGTGAAGAGACAGAGACTGTTTTCTCAGGGTGGAAGTGACTAATACCAGGGGGTACAGATCGAGTGAAGAGACACAGACTGTTTTCCCAGGGTGGAAGTGACTAATACCAGGGGGTATAGATCGAGTGAAGAGACAGAGACTGTTTTCCCAGGGTGGAAGTGACTAATACCAGGGGGTATAGATCGAGTGAAGAGACACAGACTGTTTTCCCAGGGTGGAAATGACTAATACCAGTGGGTATCGATCGAGTGAAGAGACAGAGACTGTTTTCCCAGGGTGGAAGTGACTAATACCAGGGGGTACAGATCGAGTGAAGAGACAGAGACTGTTTTCCCAGGGTGGAAGTGACTAATACCAGGGGGTACAGATCGAGTGAAGAGACAGAGACTGTTTTCCCACGAATACCAGGGGGTACAGATCGAGTGAAGAGACAGAGACTGTTTTCCCAGGGCGGAAGTGACTAATACCAGGGGTACAGATCGAGTGAAGAGACAGAGACTGTTTTCCCAGGGAGGAAGTGACTAATACCAGGGGGTATAGATCGAGTGAAGAGACAGAGACTGTTTTCCCACGAATACCAGGGGGTACAGATCGAGTGAAGAGACAGAGACTGTTTTCCCAGGGTGGAAGTGACTAATACCAGGGGGTACAGATCGAGTGAAGAGACAGAGTCTGTATTCCCAGGGTGGAAGTGACTAATACCAGGGGGTATAGATCGAGTGAAGAGACACAGACTGTTTTCCCAGGGTGGAAATGACTAATACCAGTGGGTATCGATCGAGTGAAGAGACAGAGACTGTTTTCCCAGGGTGGAAGTGACTAATACCAGGGGGTACAGATCGAGTGAAGAGACAGAGACTGTTTTCCCAGGGTGGAAGTGACTAATACCAGGGGGTACAGATCGAGTGAAGAGACAGAGACTGTTTTCCCACGAATACCAGGGGGTACAGATCGAGTGAAGAGACAGAGACTGTTTTCCCAGGGCGGAAGTGACTAATACCAGGGGTACAGATCGAGTGAAGAGACAGAGACTGTTTTCCCAGGGAGGAAGTGACTAATACCAGGGGGTACAGATCGAGTGAAGAGACAGAGACTGTTTTCCCAGGGCGGAAGTGACTAATACCAGGGGTACAGATCGAGTGAAGAGACAGAGACTGTTTTCCCAGGGTGGAAGTGACGAATACCAGGGGGTACAGATCGAGTGAAGAGACAGAGACTGTTTTCTCAGGGTGGAAGTGACTAATACCAGGGGGTATAGATCAAGTGAAGAGACAGGGACAGTTTTTCCAGGGTAGAAGTGACGAATACCGGGGGTATAGATTGAGTGAAGAGACAGAGACTGTTTTCCCAGGGTGGAAGTGACTAATACCAGGGGGTACGGATCGAGTGAAGAGACAGAGACTGTTTTCCCAGGGTGGAAGTGACTAATACCAGGGGGTACAGATCAATTGAAGAGACAGATATTGTTTTCCCAGGGTGGAAGTGACTAATACCGGGGGTATAGATTGAGTGAAGAGACAGAGACTGTTTTCCCAGGGTGGAAGTGACTAATACCAGGGGGTACAGATCGAGTGAAGAGACAGAGACTGTTTTCTCAGGGTGGAAGTGACTAATACCGGTGGGCAGAGTTTTAAGGTGTTTGGAGGAAAGTATCGAGTGGATGTGAGAGGAAGGTGTTTTTACACAGAGGGTGATTTGTGTGTGAAACACTCGGCCGGTAAACGCAGGTACATTAGCAGCATTTAAGAAACTCTCAGATAGGCACATGGACAATAGAAAAATTGAGAGGTGTGCAGGAGGGTTTAGATTAATCTTAGAGTCGTTTAAAAGGCCAGCACTGCGGTGTGGGCTGAAGGGCCTGTACCGTTCTATGTTCTACGTCACAGGTCTAGCTGGGCAGCGTCACTTGGAACCGGGGGTGGGGTAATATGAGGGAGGTGATCACTGACCACGAGCAGGTCAGCAAACTAGAAAACACAGCCCACTCTGTGTGTTAATGACTCGGGACCTTCCAGAATTTCCCCCAAACCCCCAATGCCCCAGTGTCACTGGGAACGGTTACCTACCTGTACAGTACACAGCGTTTCTCCAGGGTGTGGGCTTCAACCAATACACAAAATAACCGGAGCAGCTTTTCACCCTGATCTCCCATCTCAAGAAATAGGTGTTGTTATAAGAGGTGAAGCAGACGGTCCTGGTCACCTCCCCCTCTCCCACGTTGGGATGGGGACCTGGAATGAGATTTATAAACACTGTAAAATGTACCCGGTCCCACAGTACAGTGGGGAATGTGAATCAGGACCCACTGTAAATCAGTGGTTCACAACCCACGGTCCGGTCCGGCCTCAGTCAGCACTG
Organism: Hemitrygon akajei; assembly: GCF_048418815.1. NCBI lineage: Eukaryota > Metazoa > Chordata > Chondrichthyes > Myliobatiformes > Dasyatidae > Hemitrygon > Hemitrygon akajei. Next base: position 2,171,213 of record NW_027331998.1, read on the forward strand.
AGCTGCTGCCCTCTCCCTCTCCACCCCACCCTCCCCGCAGCAGCACCTTCATCTTCTGAATGAGCCTCCCATGAGGGACCTTGTCAAACGTCTGGGGGATCTCACTGAAACCTATCGAATATTGAAAGGCCTGGATAGAGTGGACATAGGGAGGATGTTTCCTATAGCGGAGGAGTCTGGGACCAGAGGGAAAAGCCTCAGAACACAGGAGCCTCCCTTTAGAAGAGAAATAAGGAAGAATTTCTACAGACAGAAGGTGGTGAATCTGTGGAATTCATTGCCACAAGTGGCTGTGGAGGTCTCGTCATTTAGAAATGTAAAGTGAAGTTGATACGTTCTTCATTCATGAGGGTGTCAAAGGTTATGAGGGGAAGGCATGAGAATGGGACTGGGTGGGATAGTAAATCAGCCATGATGTAATGGTGTTTCACACTCAATGGGTTGAATGGCCTAATTCTGCACCTCTCTCTGATGAGCTTATGGTCTAAAATCCATGAAGACAACATCCACAGCTCTACCTTCATCAGTCACCTCTGTCAACCCCTCAACAAACTCAAGCACGTCAGTAAGTCATGACCTGCCCTGCAGAAAGAGATGTTGACTGTCCCTCATTCACTCACTCAATGCTCATAAGTCCCATCCATAAGAATCCTCTCCACTGCCTTCCCTACCACTGACGTGAGACTTACTGGTCAGAGAGTCACAGAAAGGTACAGCACAGAAACAGGCCCTTCGGCCCATCCAGTCCATGCTGAACCATTTAAACTGCCTTGTCCCATCAACCTGCACCCGGACCACAGCCGTCCATCTCTCCCATCCATGTACCAACCAAACTTCTCTTAAACATTGAAATCGAAATGGCATCCATCACTGGCTCAGGCAGCTCACTCCACACTGTAGTTTCCAGGATAATTCCTGTTTCCCAACATTTTCTCCACATTTGAACTGAATGTTCAGACCATTCTATTTATTTCTCTATTTGGCAATCAAGTGTGGTGTAGGGCCTTTTGACCCTTTGAGCCACAATAGCCCAGTGACCCTCAACAACACCAATTAACCCAAACCTAATCCTGGGACAATTTACAATGACCAATGAACCCACCCGGTACGTCTTTGGACAGTGGGAGGAAACCGGAGAAACCGGGGAAAACCCATCCATTCCATGGGGAGGACGGACAGAGACTCCTTACAGATGACACTGGAATTGAACTCTGAACTCCGACACCCCGAGCTGTAATAGTGACGTGCTAACTGCTACGTTACCAAAGCAACCATTAATTTATCCCACTAACTGGTGAATGATGATGTCTGCAGACTCCCCCAACTCCCTGGAGATTGCCCCACCACTGAGATGAGTCTGGGGTCATTGAAACTCCTCCGGGTCGTATCCACAATGGGGTCAGTGGGCAGATCAGTTCTGTAACCCAACTCCAGGAAGTTGTCACTCCTCCACCGGACTCCATGACGATACAGGACCGTAGAGCGGTCTGAGTGACTGTGGGGAGACCTCTCGGGGAGATGGGGTTCTGTGTCCATGCTACGGCCCTCTGAAGAGATCCGGGTCATCAATTTGACTCTCCCCATAAATAACTGAGCCCCACTGATTTAAACTCTGACCCTACCGTTTAACCAGCCTGGGATCTCCCCGGAGCAGCGACCCTGTGGAACGACCGTCTCAGGTATCTTCCATCCTCCGGAACTGAAACAACGATCAGAGAGTCAGTCCTTGATCTGAGGGAAATTATTCACTCAGAGAGACGGGAAATTGCAGTCACCCTGTCCGTACCCTGTCTCTGGTCAATAACACCCCAATCCTGGGAATTCTCTCTCTTTAGTATCTCCACTTGCCTCTACCCTGAGAATGTGGGATCTCTCCTCTCCCTGTATTTACTCCCCATCTCAGTGTAGTCACTGATGATCCCAGTCTCCCTCATTTCCCATTCACACACCCCTTGTTCCCCTGTTTACATTCCCCATCTGTGTCCAGTTTCTCAGTGATTATCTCCTCACTTTACCTGTTAAATCTGTACCATCCCACTTCAAGATTTACATCATCCATCCGTTGTCCACCGGTACACTCAGTGTTAGAACAATTCGTGCTCCTCCAGGGCTGATCCAGGACGGTGTGGTTTACACACGGATCACCGAGTGTGGAGTCTGTGACTGAGGGACAGAACGATGTTCAGTGTTAATGTACAGCTCACATTCTCATCCTCTTTCTCTGCCAACCACAACCCCCATCTGCACTTACACTCTCAGCAACCTGGGCACAAATAATTATTTTTAATCCATCAAAAGGGATGAGAGTTTCAGAGATTGAGCCAGTGTTTAACTGTCCCACCAGAAGTGCCCCTGAGAAGGTGGTGGTGATGGTGGTGAGCTGACTTCCTGAACTGTAGCAATCCTTGATGTGTGGGGACAACCACAATGATTTCAGGAGTTCCAGGGTTTTGACCCAGTGACACTGAGGGAGCAGAAATGTATTTCCAAGACATGGCAATATGCAATTTGGAGGAAAACATCCAGCTGTCTATAGCACCCTCTCAACATCCCTCCTCCACTCCAGTCCCCTCTCAACGTCCCTCCTCCACTCCAGTCCCCTCTCAACGTCCCTCCTCCAATCTAGTCTCCTCTCAGTGTCCCTCCTCCACTCCAGTCCCCTCTCAACGTCCCTCCTCCACTCCAGTCCCCTCTCAACATCGCCCCTCCACTCCAGTCCCCTCTCAACATCCCTCCTCCACTCCAGTCCCCTCTCAACGTCCCTCCTCCACTCCAGTCCCCTCTCAACATCGCCCCTCCACTCCAGTCCCCTCTCAACATCCCTCCTCCACTCCAGTCCCCTCTCAATGTCCCTCCTCCACTCTAGTCCCCGCTCAGTGTCCCTCCTCCACTCCAATCTCCTCTCAGCATCCTTCCTCCACTCCAATCCCCTCTTTTCATCCCACAGTTCATTACTCTCTCCTCTCCCCTGCACTGGTGTCCATCTATATGCCCCATTTCCCTACTCCCTTCTCTCTTCCTCATTCACCTTTCCCTTGTCACTCTCCTCCACTCTCCCTTTCCGGCCAGCAAGCCCGTGCTGTCCATGTGACCAATTAGCCGACTAACCCGTACGTCTGCAATGTGGGTGGATACAGGAACAGAGACATGGGAGGGGGGAAACACCGAAACACCGTCCTTCTCTCCCTCCACTGTCTCTCCTCTACAATCTGTCACTCCCGGACACACCCAATAGCAGAATTGGGATGAAATTCTAGGACTGACCATGGGATGCAGCGTTTCCTTCGATGATTCCTACCTCTCATTCCCGAGCACTGTCCAGTTGTGGGCCTGTGAACATCCGGCATACCTCTTCACCACATCTACTGTTACCCCCCCACAAACTCTCTATCATCCCTCTCAGCACCACTCCTCCCCCACTGTCCACTCTCATCCCACATCCCAGACCTCTCTCCCATCCCCAACTACACTCCCCCTCCTCTCCCTATCCTACTTCCCTCCACCCCAGTCTCTCCCATTCTGTCCCTCCCTTCTCCAATGTTCCAATCCCCTCCCCTCCGTTAAAAACTTCACGTGGTCCTAGATTAGGTGCGTGGGGGGGAGGGGGGCGGTGGTGGTTTCTGGTCACCTCAGTCTAGGAAGGTTGTGGAAGCTTTAGAAATGGTACAAAGTAGATTTACCAGGACAATACCTGGATCTGGGAGCACGTCTTATGAGGAATGTTTAAGGGAGCTGGAGTCTCCCTCTTTGGGTCGATGGAGGATGAGAGGTGATTGACAGAGGTGTACAAGCTGATAAGAGACGTAAATGGAGTGAAGAGACAGAGACTGTTTTCCCAGGGTGGAAGTGACTAATACCAGGGGGTACAGATCGAGTGAAGAGACAGAGACTGTTTTCCCAGGGTGGAAGTGACGAATACCAGGGGGTACAGATCGAGTGAAGAGACAGAGACTGTTTTCCCGGGGTGGAAGTGACTAATACCAGGGGTACAGATCAAGTGAAGAGACAGAGACTGTTTTCCCAGGGTGGAAGTGACTAATACCAGGGGGTACAGATCGAGTGAAGAGACAGAGACTGTTTTCCCAGGGTGGAAGTGACGAATACCAGGGGGTACAGATCGAGTGAAGAGACAGAGACTGTATTCCCAGGGTGGAAGTGACTAATACCAGGGGGTACAGATCGAGTGAAGAGACAGAGACTGTTTTCCCAGGGTGGAAGTGACTAATACCAGGGGGTATAGATTGAGTGAAGAGACAGAGACTATTTTCCCAGGGTGGAAGTGACGAATACCAGGGGGTATAGATCGAATGAAGAGACAGAGACTGTTTTCCCAGGGTGGAAGTGACTAATACCAGGGGGTACAGATCGAGTGAAGAGACAGAGACTGTTTTCCCAGGGTGGAAGTGACTAATACCAGGGGGTACAGATCGAGTGAAAAGACAGAGACTGTTTTCCCAGGGTGGAAGTGACTAATACCAGGGGATACAGATCGAGTGAAGAGACAGAGACTGTTTTCCCACGAATACCAGGGGGTACAGATCGAGTGAAGAGACAGAGACTGTTTTCCCAGGGGGTAAGTGACTAATACCAGGGGGTACAGATCGAGTGAAGAGACAGAGACTGTTTTCCCAGGGTGGAAGTGACTAATACCAGGGGGTACAGATCGAGTGAAGAGACAGAGACTGTTTTCCCAGGGTGGAAGTGACTCATACCAGGGTGTACAGATCGAGTGAAGAGACAGAGACTGTTTTCCCACGAATACCAGGGGGTACAGATCGAGTGAAGAGACAGAGACTGTTTTCCCAGGGTGGAAGTGACTAATACCAGAGGGTACAGATCGAGTGAACAGACAGAGACTGTTTTCCCAGGGTGGAAGTGACTAATACCAGGGGGTACAGATCGAGTGAAGAGACAGAGACTGTTTTCCCAGGGTGGAAGTGACTAATACCAGGGGATACAGATAGAGTGAAGAGACAGAGACTGTTTTCCTAGGGTGAAAGTGACTAATACCAGGGGGTACAGATCGAGTGAAGAGACTGTTTTCCCAGGGTAGAAGTGACTAATACCAGGGGGTATAGATCGAGTGAAGAGACAGAGACTGTTTTCCCAGGGTGGAAGTGACTAATACCAGGGGGTACAGATCGAGTGCAGAGACAGAGACTGTTTTCCTAGGGTGAAAGTGACTAATACCAGGGGGTACAGATTGAGTGAAGAGACAGAGACTGTTTTCCCAGGGTGGAAGTGACTAATACCAGGGGCAACAGATCGAGTGAAGAGACAGAGACTGTTTTCCCACGAATACCAGGGGGTACAGATCGAGTGAAGAGACAGAGACTGTTTTCCCAGGGTGGAAGTGACTAATACCAGGGGGTACAGATCGAGTGAAGAGACAGAGACTGTTTTCCCAGGGTGGAAGTGACGAATACCAGGGGGTACAGATCGAGTGAAGAGACAGAGACTGTTTTCCCAGGGTGGAAGTGACGAATACCAGGGGGTATAGATCGAGTGAAGAGACAGGGATCGTTTTCCCAGGGTGGAAGTGACTAATACCAGGGGTTACAGATCGAGTGAAGAGACAGAGACTGTTTTCCCAGGGTGGAAGTGACTAATACCAGGGGGTATATATCGAGTGAAGAGACAGAGACTGTTTTCCCACGAAAACCACGGGGTACAGATCGAGTGAAGAGACAGAGACTGTTTTCCCAGGGCAGAAGTGACTAATACCAGGGGCGACAGATCGAGTGAAGAGACAGAGACTGTTTTCCCAGGGTGGAAGTGACTAATACCAGGGGATACAGATCGAGTGAAGAGACAGAGACTGTTTTCCCAGGGTGGAAGTGACTAATACCAGGGGCGACAGATCGAGTGAAGAGACAGAGACTGTTTTCCCAGGGTGGAAGTGACTAATACCAGGGGCGACAGATCGAGTGAAGAGACAGAGACTGTTTTCCCACGAATACCAGGGGGTACAGATCGAGTGAAGAGACAGAGACTGTTTTCCCAGGGTGGAAGTGACTAATACCAGGGGGTACAGATAGAGTGTAGAGACAGAGACTGTTTTCCCAGGGTGGAAGTGACTAATACCAGGGGTACAGATCGAGTGAAGAGACAGAGACTGTTTTCCCAGGGTGGAAGTGACTAATACCAGGGGGTACAGATCGAGTGAAGAGACAGAGACTGTTTTCTCAGGGTGGAAGTGACTAATACCAGGGGGTACAGATCGAGTGAAGAGACAGAGACTGTTTTCCCACGAATACCAGGGGGTACAGATCGAGTGAAGAGACAGAGACTGTTTTCCCAGGGTGGAAGTGACGAATACCAGGGGGTATAGATCGAGTGAAGAGACAGGGATCGTTTTCCCAGGGTGGAAGTGACTAATACCAGGGGGTACAGATCGAGTGAAGAGACAGAGACTGTTTTCCCAGGGTGGAAGTGACTAATACCAGGGGGTATAGATCGAGTGAAGAGACAGAGACTGTTTTCCCACGAATACCAGGGGGTACAGATCGAGTGAAGAGACAGAGACTGTTTTCCCACGAATACCAGGGGGTACAGATCGAGTGAAGAGACAGAGACTGTTTTCCCAGGGTGGAAGTGACTAATACCAGGGGGTACAGATCGAGTGAAGAGACAGAGACTGTTTTCCCATGAATACCAGGGGGTACAGATCGAGTGAAGAGACAGAGACTGTTTTCCCAGGGTGGAAGTGACTAATACCAGGGGGTACAGATCGAGTGAAGAGACAGAGACTGTTTTCCCAGGGTGGAAGTGACTAATACCAGGGGCGACAGATCGAGTGAAGAGACAGAGACTGTTTTCCCAGGGTGGAAGTGACGAATACCAGGGGGTATAGATCGAGTGAAGAGACAGGGACCGTTTTTCCAGGGTAGAAGTGACGAATACCGGGGGTATAGATTGAGTGAAGAGACAGAGACTGTTTTCCCACGAATACCAGGGGGTACAGATCGAGTGAAGAGACAGAGACTGTTTTCCCACGAATACCAGGGGGTACAGATCGAGTGAAGAGACAGAGACTGTTTTCCCACGAATACCAGGGGGTACAGATCGAGTGAAGAGACAGAGACTGTTTTCCCAGGGTGGAAGTGACGAATACCAGGGGGTATAGATCGAGTGAAGAGACAGGGACCGTTTTTCCAGGGTAGAAGTGACGAATACCGGGGGTATAGATTGAGTGAAGAGCCAGAGACTGTTTTCCCACGAATACCAGGGGGTACAGATCGAGTGAAGAGACAGAGACTGTTTTCCCACGAATACCAGGGGGTACAGATCGAGTGAAGAGACAGAGACTGTTTTCCCAGGGTGAAAGTGACTAATACCAGGGGGTACAGATCGAGTGAAGAGACAGAGACTGTTTTCCCAGGGGGGAAGTGACTAATACCAGGGGGTACAGATCGAGTGAAGAGCCAGTGACTGTTATCCCAGAGTGGAAGTGACTAATACCAGGGGGTACAGATCGAGTGCAGAGACTGTTTTCCCAGGGTAGAAGTGACTAATACCAGGGGGTACAGATCGAGTGAAGAGACAGAGACTGTTTTCCCAGGGTGAAAGTGACTAATACCAGGGGGTACAGATCGAGTGAAGAGACAGAGACTGTTTTCCCAGGGTGGAAGTGACTAATACCAGGGGGTACAGATCGAGTGAAGAGACAGAGACTGTGTTCCCAGGGTGGAAGTGACTAATACCAGGGGGTACAGATCGAGTGAAGAGACAGAAACTGTTTTCTCAGGGTGGAAGTGACTAATACCGGGGGTACAGATCGAGTGAAGAGACAGAGACTGTTTTCCCAGGGTGGAAGTGACTAATACCAGGGGGTATAGATCGAGTGAAGAGACGGAGACTGTTTTCCCAGGGTGGAAGTGACTAATACCAGGGGGTACAGATCGAGTGAAGAGACAGAGACTGTTTTCCCAGGGTGGAAGTGACTAATACCAGGGGGTACAGATCGAGTGAAGAGACAGAAACTGTTTTCTCAGGGTGGAAGTGACTAATACCGGGGGTAAAGATCGAGTGAAGAGACAGAGACTGTTTTCTCAGGGTGGAAGTGACTAATACCGGGGGTACAGATCGAGTGAACAGACAGAGACTGTTTTCCCAGGGTGGGAGTGACTAATACCGGTGGGTACAGATCGAGTGAAGAGACAGAGACTGTTTTCCCAGGGTGGAAGTGACTAATGCCAGGGGCAACAGATCGAGTGAAGAGACAGAGACTGTTTTCCCACGAATACCAGGGGGTACAGATCGAGTGAAGAGACAGAGACTGTTTTCCCACGAATACCAGGGGGTACAGATCGAGTGAAGAGACAGAGACTGTTTTCCCAGGGTGGAAGTGACTAATACCAGGGGCAACAGATCGAGTGAAGAGACAGAGACTGTTTTCCCACGAATACCAGGGGGTACAGATCGAGTGAAGAGACAGGGATCGTTTTTCCAGGGTAGAAGTGACTAATACCGGGGGTATAGATTGAGTGAAGAGACAGAGACTGTTTTCCCAGGGTGGAAGTGACGAATACCAGGGGGTATAGATCGAGTGAAGAGACAGGGATCGTTTTTCCAGGGTAGAAGTGACTAATACCGGGGGTATAGATTGAGTGAAGAGACAGGGTTCGTTTTTCCAGGGTAGAAGTGACTAATACCAGGGGGTACAGATCGAGTGAAGAGACAGAGACTGTTTTCCCAGGGTGGAAGTGACTAATACCGGTGGGCAGAGTTTTAAGGTGTTTGGAGGAAAGTATCGAGTGGATGTGAGAGGAAGGTGTTTTTACACAGAGGGTGATTTGTGTGTGAAACACTCGGCCGGTAAACGCAGGTACATTAGCAGCATTTAAGAAACTCTCAGACAGGCACATGGACAATAGAAAAATTGAGAGGTGTGCAGGAGGGTTTAGATTAATCTTAGAGTCGTTTAAAAGGCCAGCACTGCAGTGTGGGCTGAAGGGCCTGTACCGTTCTATGTTCTACGTCACAGGTCTAGCTGGGCAGCGTCACTTGGAACCGGGGGTGGGGTAATATGAGGGAGGTGATCACTGACCACGAGCAGGTCAGCAAACTAGAAAACACAGCCCACTCTGTGTGTTAATGACTCGGGACCTTCCAGAATTTCCCCCAAACCCCCAATGCCCCAGTGTCACTGGGAACGGTTACCTACCTGTACAGTACACAGCGTTACTCCAGGGTGTCGGCTTCAACCAATACACAAAATAACCGGAGCAGCTTTTCACCCTGATCTCCCATCTCAAGAAATAGGTGTTGTTATAAGAGGTGAAGCAGACGGTCCTGGTCACCTCCCCCTCTCCCACGTTGGGATGGGGACCTGGAATGAGATTTATAAACACTGTAAAATGTACCTGGTCCCACAGTACAGCGGGGAATGTGAATCAGGACCCACTGTAAATCAGTGGTTCATAACCCACGGTCCGGTCCGGCCTCAGTCAGCACTGAGCTGCTGCCCTCTCCCTCTCCACCCCACCCTCCCCGCAGCAGCACCTTCATCTTCTGAATGAGCCTCCCATGAGGGACCTTGTCAAACGTCTGGGGGATCTCACTGAAACCTATCGAATATTGAAAGGCCTGGATAGAGTGGACATAGGGAGGATGTTTCCTATAGCGGAGGAGTCTGGGACCAGAGGGAAAAGCCTCAGAACACAGGAGCCTCCCTTTAGAAGAGAAATAAGGAAGAATTTCTACAGACAGAAGGTGGTGAATCTGTGGAATTCATTGCCACAAGTGGCTGTGGAGGTCACGTCATTTAGAAATGTAAAGTGAAGTTGATAGGATCTTCATTCATGAGGGTGTCAAAGGTTATGAGGGGAAGGCATGAGAATGGGACTGGGTGGGATAGTAAATCAGCCATGATGTAATGGTGTTTCACACTCAATGGGTTGAATGGCCTAATTCTGCACCTCTCTCTGATGAGCTTATGGTCTAAAATCCATGAAGACAACATCCACAGCTCTACCTTCATCAGTCACCTCTGTCAACCCCTCAACAAACTCCAGCACGGCAGTAAGTCATGACCTGCCCTGCAGAAAGAGATGTTGACTGTCCCTCATTCACTCACTCAATGCTCATAAGTCCCATCCATAAGAATCCTCTCCACTGCCTTCCCTACCACTGACGTGAGACTTACTGGTCAGAGAGTCACAGAAAGGTACAGCACAGAAACAGGCCCTTCGGCCCATCCAGTCCATGCTGAACCATTTAAACTGCCTTGTCCCATCAACCTGCACCCGGACCACAGCCGTCCATCTCTCCCATCCATGTACCAACCAAACTTCTCTTAAACATTGAAATCGAAATGGCATCCATCACTGGCTCAGGCAGCTCACTCCACACTGTAGTTTCCAGGATAATTCCTGTTTCCCAACATTTTCTCCACATTTGAACTGAATGTTCAGACCATTCTATTTATTTCTCTATTTGGCAATCAAGTGTGGTGTAGGGCCTTTTGACCCTTTGAGCCACAATAGCCCAGTGACCCTCAACAACACCAATTAACCCAAACCTAATCCTGGGACAATTTACAATGACCAATGAACCCACCCGGTACGTCTTTGGACAGTGGGAGGAAACCGGAGAAACCGGGGAAAACCCATCCATTCCATGGGGAGGACGAACAGAGACTCCTTACAGATGACACTGGAATTGAACTCTGAACTCCGACACCCCGAGCTGTAATAGTGACGTGCTAACTGCTACGTTACCAAAGCAACCATTAATTTATCCCACTAACTGGTGAATGATGATGTCTGCAGACTCCCCCAACTCCCTGGAGATTGCCCCACCACTGAAATGAGTCTGGGGTCATTGAAACTCCTCCGGGTCGTATCCACAATGGGGTCAGTGGGCAGATCAGTTCTGTAACCCAACTCCAGGAAGTTGTCACTCCTCCACCGGACTCCATGCCGATACAGGACCGTAGAGCGGTCTGAGTGACTGTGGGGAGACATCTCGGGGAGATGGGGTTCTGAGTCCATGCTACGGCCCTCTGAAGAGATCCGGGTCATCAATTTGACTCTCCCCATAAATAACTGAGCCCCACTGATTTAAACTCTGACCCTACCGTTTAACCAGCCTGGGATCTCCCCGGAGCAGCGACCCTGTGGAACGACCGTCTCAGGTATCTTCCATCCTCCGGAACTGAAACAACGATCAGAGAGTCAGTCCTTGATCTGAGGGAATTTATTCACTCAGAGAGACGGGAAATTGCAGTCACCCTGTCCGTACCCTGTCTCTGGTCAATAACACCCCAATCCTGGGAATTCTCTCTCTTTTGTATCTCCACTTGCCTCTACCCTGAGAATGTGGGATCTCTCCTCTCCCTGTATTTACTCCCCATCTCAGTGTAGTCACTGATGATCCCAGTCTCCCTCATTTCCCATTCACACACCCCTTGTTCCCCTGTTTACATTCCCCATCTGTGTCCAGTTTCTCAGTGATTATCTCCTCACTTTACCTGTTAAATCTGTACCATCCCACTTCAAGATTTACATCATCCATCCGTTGTCCACCGGTACACTCAGTGTTAGAACAATTCGTGCTCCTCCAGGGCTGATCCAGGACGGTGTGGTTTACACACGGATCACCGAGTGTGGAGTCTGTGACTGAGGGACAGAACGATGTTCAGTGTTAATGTACAGCTCACATTCTCATCCTCTTTCTCTGCCAACCACAACCCCCATCTGCACTTACACTCTCAGCAACCTGGGCACAAATAATTATTTTTAATCCATCAAAAGGGATGAGAGTTTCAGAGATTGAGCCAGTGTTTAACTGTCCCACCAGAAGTGCCCCTGAGAAGGTGGTGGTGATGGTGGTGAGCTGACTTCCTGAACTGTAGCAATCCTTGATGTGTGGGGACAACCACAATGATTTCAGGAGTTCCAGGGTTTTGACCCAGTGACACTGAGGGAGCAGAAATGTATTTCCAAGACATGGCAATATGCAATTTGGAGGAAAACATCCAGCTGTCTATAGCCCCCTCTCAACATCCCTCCTCCACTCCAGTCCCCTCTCAACGTCCCTCCTCCACTCCAGTCCCCTCTCAACGTCCCTCCTCCAATCTAGTCTCCTCTCAGTGTCCCTCCTCCACTCCAGTCCCCTCTCAACGTCCCTCCTCCACTCCAGTCCCCTCTCAACATCGCCCCTCCACTCCAGTCCCCTCTCAACATCCCTCCTCCACTCCAGTCCCCTCTCAACGTCCCTCCTCCACTCTAGTCCCCGCTCAGTGTCCCTCCTCCACTCCAATCTCCTCTCAGCATCCTTCCTCCACTCCAATCCCCTCTTTTCATCCCACAGTTCATTACTCTCTCCTCTCCCCTGCACTGGTGTCCATCTATATGCCCCATTTCCCTACTCCCTTCTCTCTTCCTCATTCACCTTTCCCTTGTCACTCTCCTCCACTCTCCCTTTCCGGCCAGCAAGCCCGTGCTGTCCATGTGACCAATTAGCCGACTAACCCGTACGTCTGCAATGTGGGTGGATACAGGAACAGAGACATGGGAGGGGGGAAACACCGAAACACCGTCCTTCTCTCCCTCCACTGTCTCTCCTCTACAATCTGTCACTCCCGGACACACCCAATAGCAGAATTGGGATGAAATTCTAGGACTGACCATGGGATGCAGCGTTTCCTTCGATGATTCCTACCTCTCATTCCCGAGCACTGTCCAGTTGTGGGCCTGTGAACATCCGGCATACCTCTTCACCACATCTACTGTTACCCCCCCACAAACTCTCTATCATCCCTCTCAGCACCACTCCTCCCCCGCTGTCCACTCTCATCCCACATCCCAGACCTCTCTCCCATCCCCAACTACACTCCCCCTCCTCTCCCTATCCTACTTCCCTCCACCCCAGTCTCTCCCGTCCTGTCCCTCCCTTCTCCAATGTTCCAATCCCCTCCCCTCCGTTAAAAACTTCACGTGGTCCTAGATTAGGTGCGTGGGGGGGGGGGGGGCGGTGGTGGTTTCTGGTCACCTCAGTCTAGGAAGGTTGTGGAAGCTTTAGAAATGGTACAAAGTAAATTTACCAGGACAATACCTGGATCTGGGAGCACGTCTTATGAGGAATGTTTGAGGGAGCTGGAGTCTCCCTCTTTGGGTCGATGGAGGATGAGAGGTGATTGACAGGAGTACAAGCTGATAAGAGACGTAAATGGAGTAAAAAGACAGAGACTGTTTTCCCAGGGTGGAAGTGACTAATACCAGGGGGTACAGATCGAGTGAAGAGACAGAAACTGTTTTCCCAGGGTGGAAGTGACTAATACCAGGGGGTATAGATTGAGTGAAGAGACAGAGACTGTTTTCCCACGAATACCAGGGGGTACATATCGAGTGAAGAGACAGAGACTGTTTTCCCAGGGTGAAAGTGACTAATACCAGGGGGTACAGATCGAGTGAAGAGACAGAGACTGTTTTCCCAGGGTGGAAGTGACGAATACCAGGGGGTATAGATCGAGTGAAGAGACAGGGACCGTTTTTCCAGGGTAGAAGTGACGAATACCGGGGGTATAGATTGAGTGAAGAGACAGAGACTGTTTTCCCAGGGTGGAAGTGACTAATACCAGGGGGTACAGATTGAGTGAAGAGACAGAGACTGTTTTCCCAGGGTGGAAGTGACTAATACCAGGGGGTACAGATCAATTGAAGAGACAGATATTGTTTTCCCAGGGTGGAAGTGACTAATACCAGGGGCAACAGATCGAGTGAAGAGACAGAGACTGTTTTCTCAGGGTGGAAGTGACTAATACCAGGGGGTACAGATCGAGTGAAGAGACAGAGACTGTTTTCTCAGGGTGGAAGTGACTAATACCAGGGGGTACAGATCGAGTGAAGAGACAGAGACTGTTTTCTCAGGGTGGAAGTGACTAATACCAGGGGGTACAGATCGAGTGAAGAGACAGAGACTGTTTTCTCAGGGTAGAAGTGACTAATACCGGGGGTATAGATTGAGTGAAGAGACAGAGACTGTTTTTCCAGGGTAGAAGTGACTAATACCAGGGGGTACGGATCGAGTGAAGAGACAGAGACTGTTTTCTCAGGGTGGAAGTGACTAATACCGGTGGGCAGAGTTTTAAGGTGTTTGGAGGAAAGTATCGAGTGGATGTGAGAGGAAGGTGTTTTTACACAGAGGGTGATTTGTGTGTGAAACACTCGGCCGGTAAACGCAGGTACATTAGCAGCATTTAAGAAACTCTCAGATAGGCACATGGACAATAGAAAAATTGAGAGGTGTGCAGGAGGGTTTAGATTAATCTTAGAGTCGTTTAAAAGGCCAGCACTGCAGTGTGGGCTGAAGGGCCTGTACCGTTCTATGTTCTACGTCACAGGTCTAGCTGGGCAGCGTCACTTGGAACCGGGGGTGGGGTAATATGAGGGAGGTGATCACTGACCACGAGCAGGTCAGCAAACTAGAAAACACAGCCCACTCTGTGTGTTAATGACTCGGGACCTCCCAGAATTTCCCCCAAACCCCCAATGCCCCAGTGTCACTGGGAACGGTTACCTACCTGTACAGTACACAGCGTTACTCCAGGGTGTCGGCTTCAACCAATACACAAAATAACCGGAGCAGCTTTTCACCCTGATCTCCCATCTCAAGAAATAGGTGTTGTTATAAGAGGTGAAGCAGACGGTCCTGGTCACCTCCCCCTCTCCCACGTTGGGATGGGGACCTGGAATGAGATTTATAAACACTGTAAAATGTACCCGGTCCCACAGTACAGCGGGGAATGTGAATCAGGACCCACTGTAAATCAGTGGTTCACAACCCACGGTCCGGTCCGGCCTCAGTCAGCACTGAGCTGCTGCCCTCTCCCTCTCCACCCCACACTCCCCGCAGCAGCACCTTCATCTTCTGAATGAGCCTCCCATGAGGGACCTTGTCAAACGTCTGGGGGATCTCACTGAAACCTATCGAATATTGAAAGGCCTGGATAGAGTGGACATAGGGAGGATGTTTCCTATAGCGGAGGAGTCTGGGACCAGAGGGAACAGCCTCAGAACACAGGAGCCTCCCTTTAGAAGAGAAATAAGGAAGAATTTCTACAGACAGAAGGTGGTGAATCTGTGGAATTCATTGCCACAAGTGGCTGTGGAGGTCACGTCATTTAGAAATGTAAAGTGAAGTTGATAGGATCTTCATTCATGAGGGTGTCAAAGGTTATGAGGGGAAGGCATGAGAATGGGACTGGGTGGGATAGTAAATCAGCCATGATGTAATGGTGTTTCACACTCAATGGGTTGAATGGCCTAATTCTGCACCTCTCTCTGATGAGCTTATGGTCTAAAATCCATGAAGACAACATCCACAGCTCTACCTTCATCAGTCACCTCTGTCAACCCCTCAACAAACTCAAGCACGTCAGTAAGTCATGACCTGCCCTGCAGAAAGAGATGTTGACTGTCCCTCATTCACTCACTCAATGCTCAGAAGTCCCATCCATAAGAATCCTCTCCACTGCCTTCCCTAACACTGACATGAGACTTACTGGTCAGAGAGTCACAGAAAGGTACAGCACAGAAACAGGCCCTTCGGCCCATCCAGTCCATGCTGAACCATTTAAACTGCCTTGTCCCATCAACCTGCACCCGGACCACAGCCGTCCATCTCTCCCATCCATGTACCAACCAAACTTCTCTCAAACATTGAAATCAAAATGGCATCCACCACTTGCTCAGGCAGCTCGTTCCACACTCTAGTTTCCAGGATTATTCTTGTTTCCCGACATTTTCTCCACATTTGAACTGAATGTTCAGACCATTCTATTTATTTCTCTATTTGGCAATCAAGTGTGGTGTAGGGCCTTTTGACCCTTTGAGCCACAATAGCCCAGTGACCCTCAACAACACCAATTAACCCAAACCTAATCCTGGGACAATTTACAATGACCAATGAACCCACCCGGTACGTCTTTGGACAGTGGGAGGAAACCGGAGAACCCGGGGAAAACCCATGCATTCCATGGGGAGGACGGACAGCGACTCCTTACAGATGACACTGGAATTAAAATCTGAACTCCGACACCCCGAGCTGTAATAGTGACGTGCTAACTGCTACGTTACCAAGGCAACCATTAATCTATCCCACTAATTGGTGAACTATGATGTCTGCAGACTCCCCCAACTCCCTGGAGATTGCCCCACCACTGAAATGAGTCTGGGGTCATTGAAACTCCTCCGGGTCGTATCCACAATGGGGTCAGTGGGCAGATCAGTTCTGTAACCCAACTCCAGGAAGTTGTCACTCCTCCACCGGACTCCATGACGATACAGGACCGTAGAGCGGTCTGAGTGACTGTGGGGAGACCTCTCAGGGAGATGGGGTTCTGTGTCCATGCTCGGGCCCTCTGAAGAGATCCGGGTCATCAGTTTGACTCATAAATAACCGAGCCCCACTGATGTAAACTCTGACCCTACCGTTTAACCAGCCTGGGATCTCCCCGGAGCAGCGATCCTGTGGAACGACCGTCTCGGGAATCTTCCATCCTCCGGAACTGAAACAACGATCAGAGAGTCAGTCCTTGATCTGAGGGTGTTTATTCACTCAGAGAGACATGGGAAATTACACTCACCCTCTCCGTACCCTGTCTCTGGTCAATTACACCCCCAATCCTGGGAATTCCCTCTCTGTCGTACCTCCCCCTTGTCTCTACCCCGAGAATGTGGGATCTCCCCTCTCCCTGTATTTACTCCCCATCTCAGTGTAGTCACTGATTATCCCTGTCTCCCTGTATTTCCCATTCACACACCCCTTGTTCCCCTGTTTACATTCCTCTTCTGT
Organism: Hemitrygon akajei; assembly: GCF_048418815.1. Taxonomy (NCBI): domain Eukaryota; kingdom Metazoa; phylum Chordata; class Chondrichthyes; order Myliobatiformes; family Dasyatidae; genus Hemitrygon; species Hemitrygon akajei. The sequence continues at coordinate 2,188,013 of NW_027331998.1, forward strand.
GTCCAGTTTCTCAGTGATTATCTCCTCACTTTACCTGTTAAATCTGTACCATCCCACTGCAAGATTTCCATCACCCATCCATTGTCCACCAGTACATTCAGTGTTGGAACAATTCGTGCTCCTCCAGGGCTGATCCAGGACGGTGTGGGTTACACACGGATCACCAAGTGCGGAGTCTGTGGCCGAGAGACAGACGACGTTCAGTGTGAATGTACAACTCACGTTCCCCATCCTCTTTCTCTGGCAAACACAACCCCCATCTGCATTTCCACCCTCAGCAACCCCTGGGCAACAGTAATTTAGTTTTTTCACCGAAGGGACATAAATTTCAGAGACTGAGCCAGTGTTTAACTGCCCTACCAGAGGAGCCCGTGAGAAGGTGGTGGTAGTGGTGAGCTGACCCCTTAAACTGCTGCAATCCTTGACGTGTGGGGACACCCACAATGATGATCCGGAGTTCCAGGGTTTTGACCCAGTGACACTGATGGAACAGCAATGTATTTCCAAGTCACGGCAGAAGCTCCCCCACCACTAAAATATGGCTTCCTTTCCACTCTTCTTCCTCTCCCCTTTGTTCTCTTTTCTCCATCATTCTTCCTCTCTCCCCCACCCCCTTTACAATCTTCACTTGGACCCCATGTGTGGCAGAGTCGACTGTGAGGGTGTTTCTGGTCTCCTCATTACAGGAAGGGTGTGGAAGCGTCAGAGAGTGTGCGGAGGAGATTTACCAGGATGCTGTCTGGATTAATGTCTTATGAAAATCCACTGAGTGAGTTCGAGCATTTATCATTGGAGTGAAGGAGGGTGAAAGGTGACTTGATAGAGGTGTACAAGATGGTAAGAAGCATAAATTGAGTGAACAGCCAGAGATTTTTTTCCCCCCAGGGTAGACGTAGCTAACACCAAGGGGCATAATTTTTAAGGCAAAAGGAGGAAATTATAGGGTAGTGTCAGAGGTAGATGGTTTCGGGTAGATGGAGCTCGTCAGCCTGGGAAGGCAGTCCATCTAAGAGGAGGAAAACTCTGATTTCAAACCTCCGCTGCCTTGCGGCCATACCCACTCATGGGAAAGGCTTCGGGAGTAAACCCTGAGGATAAATCCAGAGCTGGAATCCCTAATAAGGCAGTCCAACATTGCCTTCAACCTCATTCTGGCAACTCCTGCGACGACACCGGTGCCAAGCTGGATCAGTCCTTGCCCTTCCCTTAGACAACATCGGTGGCGTGGAGAGGGGAGACTTGCTACATGGGCAACTGCCGGTTTTCCATTCAACCTTGCCCAGGCCTGCGCCCTGGAGAGTGTCCTGCCAGGGTGATGGTAGAGTCAGATACATTAGGGACATTTATGAAACATTTAGATAGGAATTGAAGTTATCCACACTGGTTGAGGGGCTTGCTAGTTTGAAGGGTAGTGTGCGACCAAAGGCTCTTGTACCTCCTTCCTGTTGGCAACAGTGAGAAGACAGCATGAATTGGATGGTGGGGTCCTCGATGATGGATGCTGCTTATAGATGTGTTTAATGGTGGGGAGGGCTTTTCCTGTGATGGACTGACCTGTATCCACTAATTTTCTGATCTTGGTAATTGGTGTTTCCATACCAGGCCATGGTGTAACCAGTCAGAAATACTCTCCACCACACATCTATAGAAGTTGGTCAAAGCTTTAGGTGACAGACTGAATCTGTGCAAACTTCTCAGAAAGTAGAGGAGCTGTCATGCCTTCTTTGTAATGACACTTACATACTGGTCCCAGAACAGATCCTCTTATCGTACAAGATGTCTGTTCAAGAGTCTGATGACAGTGGGGGTAGAAGCTGTCCTTGAGCCTGGTGGTACGTGCTTTCAGACTTCTGTATCTACTGCCCGATGGGAGGGGGAGATGAGAGAATGTCCGGGGTGGGGTATTTGATTACGCTGGCTGCTTTACTGAGGCTGCAAGATGGGTAAACAGAGTCTGTCTGTTGCTACTTTTTGCCATAGTAATTCTAATATTCTAATCATCCAACATCACTTTCCCTAAACCCAACCTGACCCCTCACCTCCTACTCTGTACAACAAAAAAGACATGTATTTATTAAAAACAACTGAATCTGAGGCACCACCTTGATGGAGAGCTCAAATGGGCACCATCTTGACCATCGATTGTACAACACACCCCAGACACCATCCTGACCATCGATTGTACAACACTCCCCAGACAGCATCTTGACCATCGATTGTACAACACTCCCTAGACAGCATCTTGACCGTCTATTGTACAACACTCCCCAGACACCATCTTGAACATCTGTTCTACAACACTCCCCAGACACCATCTTGACCATCGATTGTACAACACTCTCCAGACACCATCTTGAACATCTGTTCTACAACACTCCCCAGACACCATCTTGACCGTCTATTGTACAACACTCCCCAGACACCATCTTGAACATCTGTTCTACAACACTCCCCAGACACCATCTTGACCGTCTATTGTACAACACTCCCCAGACACCATCTTGACCATCGATTGTACAACACTCCCCAGACACCATCTTGACCATCGATTGTACAACAATCCCCCAGACACCATCTTGACCATCGATTGTACAACACTCCCCAGACACCATCTTGACTATCAATTGTACAACACTCCCCAGACACCATCTTGACCATCTATTGTACAACACTCCCCAGACACCATCTTGATCATCTATTGTCCAACACTCCCCAGACACCATCTTGACCATCGATTGTACAACACTCCCCAGACACCATCTTCACCATCTATTGTCCAACACTCCCCAGACACCATCTTCACCATCTATTGTACAACACTCCCCAGACACCATCTTCACCATCTATTGTACAACACTCCCCAGACACCATCTCAACCCATCTATTGTACAACACTCCCCAGACACCATCTCGACCCTCTATTGTACAACACTCCCCAGACACCATCTTGATCATCTATTGTCCAACACTCCCCAGACACCATCTTCACCATCTATTGTCCAACACTCCCCAGACACCATCTTGACCATCTATTGTACAACACTCCCCAGACACCATCTTGACCATCTATTGTACAACACTCCCCAGACACCATCTTCACCATCTATTGTCCAACACTCCCCAGACACCATCTTCACCATCTATTGTACAACACTCCCCAGCCACCATCTTCACCATCTATTGTCCAACACTCCCCAGACACCATCTTGACCATCTATTGTACAACACTCCCCAGACACCATCTTCACCATCTATTGTCCAACACTCCCCAGACACCATCTTTATCATCTATTGTCCAACACTCCCCAGACACCATCTTCACCATCTATTGTCCAACACTCCCCAGACACCATCTTGACCATCTATTGTACAACACTCCCCAGACACCATCTTCACCATCTATTGTCCAACACTCCCCAGACACCATCTTGACCATCTATTGTACAACACTCCCCAGCCACCATCTTCACCATCTATTGTCCAACACTCCCCAGACACCATCTTGACCATCTATTGTACAACACTCCCCAGACACCATCTTCACCATCTATTGTCCAACACTCCCCAGACACCATCTTCACCATCTATTGTACAACACTCCCCAGACACCATCTTCACCATCTATTGTACAACACTCCCCAGACACCATCTCGACCCATCTATTGTACAACACTCCCCAGACACCATCTCGACCCTCTATTGTACAACACTCCCCAGACACCATCTTGATCATCTATTGTCCAACACTCCCCAGACACCACCTTGACCATCTATTGTACAACACTCCCCAGAAACCATCTTCACCATCTATTGTCCAACACTCCCCAGACACCATCTTCACCATCTATTGTACAACACTCCCCAGACACCATCTTGACCATCTATTGTACAACACTCCCCAGACACCATCTCGACCCATCTATTGTACAACACTCCCCAGACACCATCTCGACCCTCTATTGTACAACACTCCCCAGACACCATCTTTATCATCTATTGTCCAACACTCCCCAGACACCATCTTCACCATCTATTGTCCAACACTCCCCAGACACCATCTTGACCATCTATTGTACAACACTCCCCAGACACCATCTTCACCATCTATTGTCCAACACTCCCCAGACACCATCTTGACCATCTATTGTACAACACTCCCCAGACACCATCTTCACCATCTATTGTCCAACACTCCCCAGACACCATCTCGACCCATCTATTGTACAACACTCCCCAGACACCATCTCGACCCTCTATTGTACAACACTCCCCAGACACCATCTTGATCATCTATTGTCCAACACTCCCCAGACACCACCTTGACCATCTATTGTACAACACTCCCCAGAAACCATCTTCACCATCTATTGTCCAACACTCCCCAGACACCATCTTCACCATCTATTGTACAACACTCCCCAGACACCATCTTGACCATCTATTGTACAACACTCCCCAGACACCATCTCGACCCATCTATTGTACAACACTCCCCAGACACCATCTCGACCCTCTATTGTACAACACTCCCCAGACACCATCTTTATCATCTATTGTCCAACACTCCCCAGACACCATCTTCACCATCTATTGTCCAACACTCCCCAGACACCATCTTGACCATCTATTGTACAACACTCCCCAGACACCATCTTCACCATCTATTGTCCAACACTCCCCAGACACCATCTTGACCATCTATTGTACAACACTCCCCAGACACCATCTTCACCATCTATTGTCCAACACTCCCCAGACACCATCTTGACCATCTATTGTACAACACTCCCCAGACACCATCTTCACCATCTATTGTCCAACACTCCCCAGACACCATCTTCACCATCTATTGTACAACACTCCCCAGACACCATCTCGACCCATCTATTGTACAACACTCCCCAGACACCATCTCGACCCTCTATTGTACAACACTCCCCAGACACCATCTTGATCATCTATTGTCCAACACTCCCCAGACACCATCTTCACCATCTATTGTCCAACACTCCCCAGACACCATCTTCACCATCTATTGTACAACACTCCCCAGACACCATCTTCACCATCTATTGTCCAACACTCCCCAGACACCATCTTGACCATCTATTGTACAACACTCCCCAGACACCATCTTCACCATCTATTGTCCAACACTCCCCAGACACCATCTTGACCATCTATTGTACAACACTCCCCAGACACCATCTTCACCATCTATTGTCCAACACTCCCCAGGCACCACCTTGACCATCTATTGTACAACACTCCCCAGACACCATCTTCACCATCTATTGTCCAACACTCCCCAGACACCATCTTCACCATCTATTGTACAACACTCCCCAGACACCTTCACCATCTATTGTCCAACACTCCCCAGACACCATCTTGTCCATCTATTGTACAACACTCCCCAGACACCATCTTCACCATCTATTGTACAACACTCCCCAGACACCATCTTGACCATCTATTGTCCAACACTCCCCAGACACCATCTTGACCATCTATTGTACAACACTCCCCAGACACCATCTTCACCATCTATTGTCCAACACTCCCCAGACACCATCTTCACCATCTATTGTACAACACTCCCCTGACACCATCTTCACCATCTATTGTCCAACACTCCCCTGACACCATCTTCACCATCTATTGTCCAACACTCCCTAGACACCATCTTGACCATTTATTGTACAACACTCCCCAGACACCATCTTCACCATCTATTGTCCAACACTCCCCAGGCACCACCTTGACCATCTATTGTACAACACTCCCCAGACACCATCTTCTGTCCAACACTCCCCGGACACCATCTTCACCATCTATTGTCCAACACTCCCCAGACACCATCTTCACCATCTATTGTCCAACACTCCCCAGACACCATCTTCACCATCTATTGTACAACACTCCCCAGACACCATCTTCACCATCTATTGTCCAACACTCCCCAGACACCATCTTGACCATCTATTGTCCAACACTCCCCAGACACCATCTTCACCATCTATTGTACAACACTCCCCAGACACCATCTTGACCATCTGTTGTACAACACTCCCCAGACACAATCTTCACCATCTATTGTACAACACTCCCCAGACACCATCTTGACCATCTATTGTACAACACTCCCCAGACACCATCTTGACCATCTATTGTACAACACTCCCCAGACACAATCTTCACCATCTATTGTACAACACTCCCCAGACACCATCTTCACCATCTATTGTACAACACTCCCCAGACACCATCTTGACCATCTATTGTACTGCCCTGAAACCCAGCATCTTCACACCCCCATAGACCAAGTCCTCTTCTCGCCAGGGGGCCAAGCTCACCCCACACCACCAGTTCTACCTCCAGACAACCCGATGACATCCCTCAACCCTACTTCCCCAACCTAATCCTAACATCCAAAGGATAACACACCCTAACTAAACTGGACAACACCCCAGATAACCCTGGTCACACACCCACAAAGGGGTCTACTTAACGCTGGGCCCCATGCTCCTCTCCCTCTCTGTGGGAGGCCTGCATCCACATTCCTCAGCCCTATCCCTAAACCTAACAACTTCACCCATCCTACGCACCTCCATAAACCCGAGCCCTCTCTCCACCAGGGGGCCAAGTTCACCCCCACTTCACCATCAGTTCGGGTGCTCTTTCAACCCCGCCCACCACAGCAAGCTCCCGCGGCCCCATCTCCCAGCCATACCCTAAGCCTAACAGTCACAACCCTCTTACACTTCCCCATAAACCTGATCCCTCTTCCCACCAGGGAGCCAAGTTCACCCCGCATCACCAGTTTCACACTACCATGCCTCCCCACAAACATCCCCAACACCACTTTTCACCCTAATCCTGACTTCCAATGGACTGTGCACCTCAAATAAACCAGACAGCACCCCGAATAACCCAAACCAGACCCCACAAAGGGGCTTACCTAACACCAGCCCCCACCATCCCCTCCCGCATCCCTAGTCCTTTGCCCTACCCCTATACCTGACATCTGCAACCCTCCTACACACCCCCATTAACCCAAGCCCTCACCTCACCAAGGGGCCAAATTCACCCAATATCACCAGAAGTTCGGTTTCTCTTTCAGACGCCCCCCTACTGCAAAGTCCCACAGACCCTCTTCCCCCCCGCAATGCCAGTTGCCATCCTACCTCCCTTCGCCGTGAATCCTCCACTCCCATTACCTAAGTCAAACCCCAGGCCTGTCCCTCCCCAAAACACCCCTCAAGTAGTTACTGCACAATCCCCAGATCACAGCACCCATCCCCTATACCCCCCCAACACTATCCATAGGCAATAACTCCACCATTTTAACGAACTCCAGAACAAAGGCTAACGAGGAGGAAGATTCCAATAAACCAAGTCAGGGACCTAGATGATGACAACGTAGGTCAAAAACAAAGTGGCAGGGAGAAGTGATACTGCATCTTCTGAACGAGATCTACAAACAACAGAGGGATATTTTGGCCCAATGCCCATGTAATCACTTCCTATGTCCCCCAAACCAGACCACATGTACTTATTAAAAACAACTAAATCTGAGGCACTATCTTGATGGAGAATGCAGCTGGGCACCATCTTAACCATCTATTGTATAACACTCCACAGACACCATCTTGACGATCTATTGTACAACACTCCCCAGACACCCTCTTAAGCATCTATTGTATAACACTCCCCAGACACCATCTTGACTATCTATTGTATAACACTCCACAGACACCATCTTGACGATCTATTGTACAACACTCCCCAGACACCATCTTAAGCATCTATTGTATAACACTCCACAGACACCATCTTGACCATCTATTGTACAACACTCCACAGACACCATCTTGACCATCTATTGTATAACATTCCCTGGACACCATCAGTCAGTGCCATGGGGTTGCTGGGATGATTCACACATTCCTGTACAGTACCTTCCAAATAATTGTCTCTTGCAGTTGCAACCATTACAATTCTAATAAGAACATCTCATGGGTTAATTTTTCATGACAGAACAAAGTACGTTTCATTATCACAGACACAAGGAAACATTTCACGGATGCAAATTGATTAGTGGATGTAAATAATGAGGAATGGGTTGGGAGGTGGTGGGTGGAGAGAAGCTGTCAACATCTCTGAAGATCTATGTTGGGCCCCACAGAATGACACAATCATGAAGAAGGCACACCAGCAGCTATATCTCATTAGGAGATTGAGGAGATTTGCCTTGTTACCAAAGACTCTAGCAAATTTCTACAGATGTACCGTAGAGAGGAATCTGACTGGTTGCAACACTGTCTGGTGTGGAGGGGCCACTGCACAGGATCGGAAAAAGCTGCAGAGAGTTGTAAACTCAGCCAGCTCCATTATGAGCACTATCTTCCCCATCAAAGAGGTCATTTTCAAAAGGGGATGCATCAAACTTTAAAGTTCAAAGTAAGATTATTATCAAAATACTTGTATATTACTATATAATACCCTGAGATTCAGTTTCTTCCCGGCATTCACAGTGGAACAAAGAAATACAATAGAATCAATGAAAAACTACACACAAACAAAGACTGACAAGCAACAAATGTGCAATAGAAATCAACAAAGGCAGTATCCATCAGTCAGGACCCCACCACCCAGGACATACCCTCTTCCTATTACCACCATCAGAGAGGAGGGACAGGAGCCTGAAGACACACACTCATCATTTCAGGAACAGATTCTTCCCCTCCACCATCAGATTTCTGAACAGACAGTGAACCCATGAACATTACCTCACTATTTTTGCTCTCTTTCGACACTACATATTTATTTTCTATATATTTGTTATTGTAACTTGTGTATTGCACTGTACTGCTGCTGCAAAACAACAAAATTCATGACATTTGTCAGTGATAATAAACTTATTCTGATTCTGTGTTCTAGTACATGGAACATGAAACAGTACAGCACAGAAACAGGCCCTTCGGCCCACAATGTTGTGCTGACCCAGATAAACGACAAATCAGAAACACCCAAACACTAATCCCTTGAGATGTTCCTACAACCAATGATCTCACTTTAAGGACTTTTTCTTGTTATTTCATGTTCTCGTTATTTATTGCTATTTATTTATATTTGCATTTGCACAGTTTGTTGCCTTCTGCAATCTGCTTCATCTGTCATTGATCCTGTTATAGTTACTATTCTATAGATTTGCTGCAAATGCCCACAGGAAAATGAATCTCTGAAAATAAAGTTTTCTTCGACTTTACTTTGAGCTTTTCCCTCCTACCTACACAATGTTCACACCCCTACGTTTCCCTCACATCAAAGTGCCTATCAAAGCGTCTCTTAAAAGCCTCTGATGTATTTGCCACTACCACCATACCAGGCAGCACATTCAGGCATCCACCACTGAGTAAAAAAACTTACCCCTCACATCCCCCTTGAACTTGCCCTCTCTCACCTTCAATGCAAGCCCTCTGGTATATGACATTTCAACCCTGGGAAACAGATACTCCCTGTCCACTCTATCTCTGCCTCTCAAGATCTTATAAACCTCTATCAGATCTCCCCTCAGCCTCCACCACTCCAGAGAAAACAACCCCATTTTATTCAGACTCTTGTGATAACGCACATTCTCTAAACCAGAGAGCATTCTGGAAACCCTCTTCTGCACCCTCTCCAAAGCCTCAACAGCCTTCCTATACAGTGGGGCTGACCAGCACTGTATGCAAAATTCTACTCAGAGTTTTATAAAGTTGCAACAACATAATCTCTTGACTGCTGACCTCAATGCCTCGACTAACAACATCAGCATTCCATAAGCCTTCTTAACCACCTTATTGAACTCTGAGCCACTTTCAAGGAGCTCTGAACTTGGATCCCAAGATCTCTCTGCTCAGCAACACTGTTAAGGATCTTGCCCTCAACATGCCAAACTTTGATTAGTAACTTTCCTGTGATCTATTGTGTTCTTTTTCATTAATTGTAGTGAATAGATATGTGGCTCTTGGTCTTCATCACAGACAATAAATAAAATCTACTGTCACTGATTAAATGGACTCGCAAGTTAAGGGTTATCGTCATTCAACTACATAAACCTATACCACCAAACAAAACAATGATGCACAGTACAACACAGTACACAAAACTCACAACACATTAAGTAATATTACCACAAATAAACTAACAAATTATAAAAAATATTCTGGAAGATTGACATTTAGTATAAGGGTCATTTCAAAGTTCAGAGTAAATTTATTATCGAAGTACAGAAATGTCACCATATACAAGCCTGAGATTCATTTTCTTGTGGGCATACTCAATAAATCTATAGAATAATAACCACAACAGAATCAATGACAGACCGACCAGTTAGGCCATTCAACCAGAGTGCAGAAGACAACAAACTGTGCAAATACAGAAAGAAGAAATCATAATGATAAATAAATAACAATAAATATCAAGATCATGAGATGAAGAGTCCTTGAAAGTGAGTCCATAGGTTGTGGGAACATTTCAATGATGGGGCGAGTGAAGTTGAGTGAACTTTTCCCCTGTGCCGTGCAATAGATTTTTGAGCCGTTTCACAGACACCCGGTTCACCTGTCCTTTGTGAGGCCGGGAGGAGTCAGTGTACAATGTTTATATGAAGTGTGAGTATCTGTTTGAGTATCTGAAGGGGCTGCTGCTCACGTTTTGGTTGTACTTCAGCCCTGTGCTCCTGATATATGGTCACCCAGTACGGAGGGGGTTGGGTCACTCAGAGAATCTACTGGTGGGCTTGTTCCTGGACCTGGCCAAGATGGCCATTCGTGGGTCCAGGCAGTCAAGGACTCTGCCCCAGCTGAATGCCTGTCCCTCTTCTGGGGTTATGTTCATGCCAAAGTGCCTGTGCAGAGAGAGAATGCGGTCACTATGGGTGCAGGGGGGGACTTCCGGGAATGGTGGGCCTTCCAGGGAATTGAATGATTTGCAGACAGCAATAACTATATTTTAATTTGAAATTGTTAACAATCTCATAAATCACAGATGTTTGTATTTTGTGAGTGAATGAACTTTTATAATTTTGTAAAACAAAATGGGAGTGATGCTCTTTATAGGCCTTTGTTGTCAGGCTGTCTGCACTCTGTCTACAATTTACCCTTGCCTGGACATCAATTAACCCTTGCCTTGCCACAACTTCCACACGACTTCCCCCTGCTGATGGAAATTACTCACCCAGAAAAACTATAACCAGCAACAGGACTCTCATCTTGCCAGCTAAAGGGGAAAAACATAATTTAATTTTCTATTCAATATATTTCTATATTATTATAATCTACAGTAAATATTATTCATTGCACTGTACTGCTTACATAAAACAACAAATCTCACGACATATGTCAGTGATAACACACCAGATGCTGAATGTAATTTAAATCAGAGAGAAATGAGGCAGTGGGGTAGGGACCAGAGAGCAAACTGGGGCAATAACTGAGGATCCATTGACAGTGGGTGTGCTACACACACACACACACACACACACACACACACACACACACACACACACACACACACACACACACACACACACACACACACACACACACACACACACACACACACACACACACACACACACACACACACACACACACACACACACTAACAGCACAGATGACAGATATCTGAGCCTGACCACGGTTTACAGTCCACGTGAGAGACGGAGGGAGATGGAATTACCTGTATCCTGCTCAGTTCTGGGGTCAGTCCGTGAGTGCTGTCAGCCTTGGCACTGACTACCTTCCACATCGGCTGCTGATGTGAAAGAACACAGGGCTGGGTAACGACACTGTTGATTATATGATATGGGAGAACATGCAAAGTAAGGGAGTCGACATGTATCCTGGCTGCCTGGAATGAAGAATCCATTGTTCTCATTTTCCAAACTTCCTCAACAGACACAGCATCGGCAACAGCTCAGGACAGGAAAAGGGCTCTGTGTATCGGGACAGGAATGGACACACGGACTAGGGAGTTGAATAAAACCCAAAGCAAGTTGAGTAAAACCCAAAGCATGAGTTAGGGAGTGGGATAAACCCCTGACAAAACATTCTGCACTGGGCTGTGTATCGGACACACAAGATACTGGGGAGCTCAGCAGGTCAGGCAGCATCTATGGAGAGAAATAAAGAGTCAACATTTCGGGTCTCTTCAGCCGTTTACCTTTTCCACCTATCACCACCCAGCTTCTCACTTCGCCCTCCCGTTCACTTACCCTCCCCCTTGCCTGGCTCCAACCATCACCTCCCAGCTTCTCACTTCACCCTCTCACTCACTTACCTTCCCCCTCGCCTGGCTCCACCTATCACCTCCCAGCCTGTGTTGCTTCTCTCCCACCACCTTCTTATTTCAGATACTCCCCACCCCCCCGTCCTTTCCAGTCCTGATGAAGGGTCTCAACACAAAACGTCCACTGTTCATTCCTCACCACGGATGCTGCCTGACCTGCTGAGTTTCTCAGCATTTTCCACAGATTTTCAGTATCTGCAGAATCTTGTGTGTTTATAACTGACATGGGCAGTAGGTACGAGGAAGGGAGGGAGGGAGAGGACACAGTATGAACACAGAGTGGGTACTGGGCTGTGCCACACGAATCTGATACACGGGAGCTGTGAAATATCCACAAAATAAACCGCATTGTGCACTGGGTTCTGTAGAGAAATGGGCCTCTCTGCCCACCACCCCCAGACAGACCATTTCCCAACTAAATTACTCCCACGTGCCGGCGTGAGGACCATATCCCAGACAGACCATTTCCCAACTAAATTACTCCCGTGTGTCAGCGTGAGGACCATATCCCAGACAGACCATTTCCCAACTAAATTACTCCCATGTGCCGGCGTGAGGACCATATCCCAGACAGACCATTTCCCAACTAAATTACTCCCGTGTGCCGGCGTGAGGACCATATCCCAGACAGACCATTTCCCAACTAAATTACTCCCATGTGCCGGCATGTGGACCATATCCCAGACAGACCATTTCCCAACTAAATTACTCCCATGTGCCGGCGTGAGGACCATATCCCAGACAGACCATTTCCCAACTAAATTACTCCCGTGTGCCGGCGTGAGGACCATATCCCAGACAGACCATTTCCCAACTAAATTACTCCCATGTGCCGGTGTGAGGACCATATCCCAGACAGACCATTTCCCAACTAAATTACTCCCACGTGCCGGCGTGAGGACCATATCCCAGACAGACCATTTCCCAACTAAATTACTCCCACGTGCCGGCGTGAGGACCATATCCCAGACAGACCATTTCCCAACTAAATTACTCCCATGTGCCGGCGTGAGGACCATATCCCAGACAGACCATTTCCCAACTAAATTACTCCCATGTGCCGGCGTGAGGACCGTATCCCAGACAGACCATTTCCCAACTAAATTACTCCCATGTGCCAGCGTGAGGACCGTATCCCAGACAGACCATTTCCCAACTAAATTACTCCCAGGTGCCGGCGTGAGGACCATATCCCATACAGACCATTTCCCAACTAAATTACTCCCATGTGCCGGCGTGAGGACCATATCCCAGACAGACCATTTCCCAACTAAATTACTCCCATGTGCCGGCGTGAGGACCATATCCCAGACAGACCATTTCCCAACTAAATTACTCCCATGTGCCGGCGTGAGGACCATATCCCAGACAGACCATTTCCCAACTAAATTACTCCCATGTGCCGGCGTGAGGACCATATCCCAGACAGACCATTTCCCAACTAAATTACTCCCATGTGCCGGAGTGAGGACCGTATCCCAGACAGACCATTTCCCAACTAAATTACTCCCATGTGCCGGCGTGAGGACCATATCCCAGACAGACCATTTCCCAACTAAATTACTCCCATGTGCCGGCGTGAGGACCGTATCCCAGACAGACCATTTCCCAACTAAATTACTCCCATGTGCCGGCGTGAGGACCATATCCCAGACAGACCATTTCCCAACTAAATTACTCCCATGTGCCGGAGTGAGGACCATATCCCAGACAGACCATTTCCCAACTAAATTACTCCCATGTGCCGGCGTGAGGACCATATCCCAGACAGACCATTTCCCAACTAAATTACTCCCACGTGCCGGCGTGAGGACCATATCCCAGACAGACCATTTCCCAACTAAATTACTCCCACGTGCCGGCGTGAGGACCGTATCCCAGACAGACCATTTCCCAACTAAATTACTCCCACGTGCCGGCGTGAGGACCATATCCCAGACAGACCATTTCCCAACTAAATTACTCCCATGTGCCGGAGAGAGGACCGTATCCCAGACAGACCATTTCCCAACTAAATTACTCCCACGTGCCGGCGTGAGGACCGTATCCCAGACAGACCATTTCCCAACTAAATTACTCCCACGTGCCGGCGTGAGGACCAAATCCAACACAGACCATTTCCCAACTAAATTACTCCCATGTGCCGGCGTGAGGACCGTATCCCAGACAGACCATTTCCCAACTAAATTACTCCCATGTGCCGGCGTGAGGACCATATCCCAGACAGACCATTTCCCAACTAAATTACTCCCATGTGCCGGAGTGAGGACCATATCCCAGACAGACCATTTCCCAACTAAATTACTCCCATGTGTCGGCGTGAGGACCGTATCCCAGACAGACCATTTCCCAACTAAATTACTCCCATGTGCCGGCGTGAGGACCGTATCCCAGACAGACCATTTCCCAACTAAATTACTCCCATGTGCCGGCATGAGGACCGTATCCCAGACAGACCATTTCCCAACTAAATTACTCCCATGTGCCGGCGTGAGGACCATATCCCAGACAGACCATTTCCCAACTAAATTACTCCCACGTGCCGGCGTGAGGACCGTATCCCAGACAGACCATTTCCCAACTAAATTACTCCCACGTGCCGGCGTGAGGACCGTATCCCAGACAGACCATTTCCCAACTAAATTACTCCCATGTGCCGGAGAGAGGACCATATCCCAGACAGACCATTTCCCAACTAAATTACTCCCATGTGCCGGAGAGAGGACCGTATCCCAGACAGACCATTTCCCAACTAAATTACTCCCACGTGCCGGCGTGAGGACCGTATCCCAGACAGACCATTTCCCAACTAAATTACTCCCACGTGCCGGCGTGAGGACCAAATCCCACACAGACCATTTCCCAACTAAATTACTCCCATGTGCCGGCGTGAGGACCGTATCCCAGACAGACCATTTCCCAACTAAATTACTCCCACGTGCCGGCGTGAGGACCGAATCCCACACAGACCATTTCCCAACTAAATTACTCCCACGTGCCGGAGAGAGGACCATATCCCAGACAGACCATTTCCCAACTAAATTACTCCCATGTGCCGGCGTGAGGACCGTGTCCCAGACAGACCATTTCCCAACTAAATTACTCCCATGTGCCGGAGTGAGGACCGTATCCCAGACAGACCATTACCCAACTAAATTACTCCCACGTGCCGGAGTGAGGACCGTATCCCAGACAGACCATTACCCAACTAAATTACTCCCATGTGCCAGCGTGAGGACCGTATCCCAGACAGACCATTTCCCAACTAAATTACTCCCATTTGCCGGCGTGAGGACCGTATCCCAGACAGACCATTTCCAAACTAAATTACTCCCATGTGCCGGCGTGAGGACCGTATCCCAGACAGACCATTTCCCAACTAAATTACTCCCATGTGCCGGCGTGAGGACCGTATCCCAGACAGACCATTTCCCAACTAAATTACTCCCATGTGCCGGAGTGAGGACCGTATCCCAGACAGACCATTTCCCAACTAAATTACTCCCACGTGTCGGCGTGAGGACCGTATCCCAGACAGACCATTTCCAAACTAAATTACTCCCATGTGCCGGCGTGAGGACCATATCCCAGACAGACCATTTCCCAACTAAATTACTCCCACGTGCCGGCGTGAGGACCATATCCCAGACAGACCATTTCCCAACTAAATTACTCCCACGTGCCAGCGTGAGGACCGTATCCCAGACAGACCATTTCCCAACTAAATTACTCCCACGTGCCGGCGTGAGGACCATATCCCAGACAGACCATTTCCCAACTAAATTACTCCCACGTGCCGGCGTGAGGACCGTATCCCAGACAGACCATTTCCCAACTAAATTACTCCCACGTGCCGGCGTGAGGACCGTATCCCAGACAGACCATTTCCCAACTAAATTACTCCCACGTGCCGGCGTGAGGACCATATCCCAGACAGACCATTTCCCAACTAAATTACTCCCATGTGCCGGCGTGAGGACCATATCCCAGACAGACCATTTCCCAACTAAATTACTCCCAAGTGCCGGCGTGAGGACCATATCCCAGACAGACCATTTCCCAACTAAATTACTCCCGTGTGCCGGCGTGAGGACCATATCCCAGACAGACCATTACCCAACTAAATTACTCCCATGTGCCGGCGTGCGGACCGTATCCCAGACAGACCATTTCCCAACTAAATTACTCCCATGTGCCGGCGTGAGGACCATATCCCAGACAGACCATTTCCCAACTAAATTACTCCCATGTGCCGGCGTGAGGACCGTATCCCAGACAGACCATTTCCCAACTAAATTACTCCCATGTGCCGGCGTGAGGACCGTATCCCAGACAGACCATTTCCCAACTAAATTACTCCCACGTGCCGGCCTGAGGACTATATCCCAGACAGACCATTTCCCAACTAAATTACTCCCACGTGCCGGCGTGAGGACCGTATCCCAGACAGACCATTTCCCAACTAAATTACTCCCACGTGCCGGCGTGAGGACCGTATCCCAGACAGACCATTTCCCAACTAAATTACTCCCATGTGCCGGCGTGAGGACCATATCACAGACAGACCATTTCCCAACTAAATTACTCCCATGTGCCGGCGTGAGGACCATATCCCAGACAGACCATTTCCCAACTAAATTACTCCCATGTGCCGGAGAGAGGACCATATCCCAGACAGACCATTTCCCAACTAAATTACTCCCATGTGCCGGCGTGAGGACCGTATCCCAGACAGACCATTTCCCAACTAAATTACTCCCATGTGCCGGAGAGAGGACCATATCCCAGACAGACCATTTCCCAACTAAATTACTCCCACGTGCCGGCCTGAGGACCATATCCCAGACAGACCATTTCCCAACTAAATTACTCCCACGTGCCGGCGTGAGGACCGTATCCCAGACAGACCATTTCCCAACTAAATTACTCCCATGTGCCGGTGTGAGGACCATATCCCAGACAGACCATTTCCTAACTAAATTACTCCCATGTGCCGGCGTGAGGACCATATCCCAGACAGACCATTTCCCAACTAAATTACTCCCATGTGCCGGCGTGAGGACCACATCCCAGACAGACCATTTCCTAACTAAATTACTCCCATGTGCCGGCGTGAGGACCATATCCCAGACAGACCATTTCCCAACTAAATTACTCCCATGTGCCGGCGTGAGGACCATATCCCAGACAGACCATTTCCCAACTAAATTACTCCCACGTGCCGGCGTGAGGACCATATCCCAGACAGACCATTTCCCAACTAAATTACTCCCATGTGCCGGCGTGAGGACCATATCCCAGACAGACCATTTCCCAACTAAATTACTCCCATGTGCCGGCGTGAGGACCATATCCCCGACAGACCATTTCCCAACTAAATTACTCCCATGTGCCGGCGTGAGGACCATATCCCAGACAGACCATTTCCCAACTAAATTACTCCCATGTGCCGGCGTGAGGACCACATCCCAGACAGACCATTTCCCAACTAAATTACTCCCATGTGCCGGCGTGAGGACCATATCCCAGACAGACCATTTCCCAACTAAATTACTCCCACGTGCCGGAGTGAGGATCATATCCCAGACAGACCATTTCCCAACTAAATTACTCCCATATGCCGGCGTGAGGACCATATCCCAGACAGACCATTTCCCAACTAAATTACTCACACGTGCCGGCGTGAGGACCGTATCCCAGACAGACCATTTCCCAACTAAATTACTCCCATGTGCCGGCGTGAGGACCATATCCCAGACAGACCATTTCCCAACTAAATTACTCACATGTGCCGGCGTGAGGACCATATCCCAGACAGACCATTTCCCAACTAAATTACTCCCATGTGCCGGCGTGAGGACCATATCCCAGACAGACCATTTCCCAACTAAATTACTCCCATGTGCCGGCATGAGGACCGTATCCCAGACAGAGCATTTCCCAACTAAATTACTCCCATGTGTCGGCGTGAGTACCGTATCCCAGACAGACCATTTCCCAACTAAATTACTCCCATGTGCCGGCGTGAGGACCCTATCCCAGACAGACCATTTCCCAACTAAATTACTCCCATGTGCCGGCGTGAGGACCATATCCCAGACAGACCATTTCCCAACTAAATTACTCCCATGTGCCGGCATGAGGACCATATCCCACACAGACCATTTCCCAACTAAATTACTCCCATGTGCCGGCATGAGGACCATATCCCACACAGACCATTTCCCAACTAAATTACTCCCATGTGCCGGCGTGAGGACCGTATCCCAGACAGACCATTTCCCAACTAAATTACTCCCATGTGCCGGCGTGAGGACCATATCCCAGACAGACCATTTCCCAACTAAATTACTCCCATGTGCCGGAGTGAGGACCATATCCCAGACAGACCATTTTCCAACTAAATTACTCCCATGTGCCGGAGTGAGGACCGTATCCCAGACAGACCATTTCCCAACTAAATTACTCCCATATGCCGGCGTGAGGACCATATCCCAGACAGACCATTTCCCAACTAAATTACTCCCATGTGCCGGCATGAGGACCATATCCCACACAGACCATTTCCCAACTAAATTACTCCCATGTGCCAGCGTGAGGACCGTATCCCAGACAGACCATTTCCCAACTAAATTACTCCCATGTGCCGGCGTGAGGACCATATCCCAGACAGACCATTTCCCAACTAAATTACTCCCATGTGCCGGCATGAGGACCATATCCCAGGCAGACCATTTCCCAACTAAATTACTCCCATGTGCCGGCGTGAGGACCATATCCCAGGCAGACCATTTCCCAACTAAATTACTCCCATGTGCCGGAGTGAGGACCGTATCCCAGACAGACCATTTCCCAACTAAATTACTCCCATATGCCGGCGTGAGGACCATATCCCAGACAGACCATTTCCCAACTAAATTACTCCCATGTGCCGGCATGAGGACCATATCCCAGACAGACCATTTCCCAACTAAATTACTCCCACGTGCCGGCGTGAGGACCATATCCCAGACAGACCATTTCCCAACTAAATTACTCCCATGTGCCGGCGTGAGGACCATATCCCAGACAGACCATTTCCCAACTAAATTACTCCCGTGTGCCGGCATGAGGACCATATCCCAGACAGACCATTTCCCAACTAAATTACTCCCATGTGCCGGCATGAGGACCATATCCCAGACAGACCATTTCCCAACTAAATTACTCCCATGTGCCGGCCTGAGGACCGTATCCCAGACAGACCATTTCCCAACTAAATTACTCCCATGTGCCGGCATGAGGACCATATCCCAGACAGACCATTTCCCAACTAAATTACTCCCACGTGCCGGCGTGAGGACCATATCCCAGACAGACCATTTCCCAACTAAATTACTCCCATGTGCCGGCGTGAGGACCATATCCCAGACAGACCATTTCCCAACTAAATTACTCCCATGTGTCAGCGTGAGGACCATATCCCAGACAGACCATTTCCCAACTAAATTACTCCCATGTGTCAGCGTGAGGACCGTATCCCAGACAGACCATTTCCCAACTAAATTACTCCCATGTGCCAGCGTGAGGACCGTATCCCAGACAGACCATTTCCCAACTAAATTACTCCCATGTGTCAGCGTGAGGACCATATCCCAGACAGACCATTTCCCAACTAAATTACTCCCACGTGCCGGCGTGAGGACCGTATCCCAGACAGACCATTTCCCAACTAAATTACTCCCATGTGTCAGCGTGAGGACCATATCCCAGACAGACCATTTCCCAACTAAATTACTCCCACGTGCCGGCGTGAGGACCGTATCCCAGACAGACCATTTCCCAACTAAATTATTCCCGTGTGCCGGGGTGAGGACCATATCCCCGACAGACCATTTCCCAACTAAATTACTCCCACGTGCCGGAGAGAGGACCGTATCCCAGACAGACCATTTTCCAACTAAATTACTCCCATGTGCCGGCGTGAGGACCGTATCCCAGACAGACCATTTCCCAACTAAATTACTCCCATGTGCCGGAGTGAGGACCGTATCCCAGACAGACCATTTCCCAACTAAATTACTCCCACGTGCCAGCGTGAGGACCGTATCCCAGACAGACCATTTCCCAACTAAATTACACCCATGTGCCGGCGTGAGGACCATATCCCAGACAGACCATTTCCCATCTAAATTACTCCCATGTGCCGGCGTGAGGACCGTATCCCAGACAGACCATTTCCCAACTAAATTACTCCCATGTGCCGGAGTGAGGACCGTATCCCAGACAGACCATTTCCCAACTAAATTACTCCCATGTGCCAGCGTGAGGACCGTATCCCAGACAGACCATTTCCCATCTAAATTACTCCCATGTGCCGGCGTGAGGACCGTATCCCAGACAGACCATTTCCCAACTAAATTACTCCCATGTGCCGGCGTGAGGACCGTATCCCAGACAGACCATTTCCCAACTAAATTACTCCCATGTGCCGGCGTGAGGACCGTATCCCACACAGACCATTTCCCAACTAAATTACTCCCATGTGCCGGCGTGAGGACCGTATCCCAGACAGACCATTTCCCAACTAAATTACTCCCACGTGCCGGCGTGAGGACCGAATCCCACACAGACCATTTCCCAACTAAATTACTCCCACGTGCCGGAGAGAGGACCGTATCCCAGACAGACCATTTCCCAACTAAATTACTCCCATGTGCCGGCGTGAGGACCGTATCCCAGACAGACCATTTCCCAACTAAATTACTCCCATGTGCCGGAGTGAGGACCGTATCCCAGACAGACCTTTTCCCAACTAAATTACTCCCATGTGCCAGCGTGAGGACCGTATCCCAGACAGACCATTTCCCAAATAAATTACTCCCCTGTGCCGGCGTGAGGACCGTATCCCAGACAGACCATTTCCCAACTAAATTACTCCCATGTGCCGGCGTGAGGACCGTATCCCAGACAGACCATTTCCCAACTAAATTACTCCCATGTGCCGGCGTGAGGACCGTATCCCAGACAGACCATTTCCCAACTAAATTACTCCCATGTGCCGGCGTGAGGACCGTATCCCAGACAGACCATTTCCCAACTAAATTACTCCCATGTGCCGGCGTGAGGACCGTATCCCAGACAGACCATTACCCAACTAAATAACTCCCATGTGCCGGCGTGAGGACCATATCCCAGACAGACCATTTCCCAACTAAATTACTCCCATGTGCCAGCGTGAGGACCGGATCCCAGACAGACCATTTCCCAACTAAATTACTCCCATGTGCCGGCGTGAGGACCGTATCCCAGACAGACCATTTCCCAACTAAATTACTCCCATGTGCCGGCGTGAGGACCATATCCCAGACAGACCATTTCCCAACTAAATTACTCCCCTGTTCCAGAGTGAGGACATTATCCCAGACAGACCATTTCCCAACTAAATAACTCCCATGTGCCGGCGTGAGGACCATATCCCAGACAGACCATTTCACAACTAAATTACTCCATATGCCGGCGTGATGACCATATCCCAGACAGACCATTTCACAACTAAATTACTCCATATGCCGGCGTGATGACCATATCCCAGACAGACCATTTCACAACTAAATTACTCCATGTGCCGGCGTGATGACCATATCCCAGACAGACCATTTCCAAACTAAATTACTCCCACGTGCCGGCGTGAGGACCATATCCCAGACAGACCATTTCCCAACTAAATTACTCCCATGTGCCGGCGTGAGGACCATATCCCAGACAGACCATTTCCCAACTAAATTACTCCCATGTGCCGGCGTGAGGACCGTATCCCAGACAGACCATTTCCCAACTAAATTACTCACATGTGCCGGCGTGAGGATCATATCCCAGACAGACCATTTCCCAACTAAATTACTCCCATGTGCCGGCGTGAGGACCATATCACAGACAGACCATTTCCCAACTAAATTACTCCCATGTGCCGGCGTGAGGACCGTATCCCAGACAGACCATTTCCCAACTAAATTGCTCCCATGTGCCGGAGAGAGGACCGTATCCCAGACAGACCATTTCCCAACTAAATTACTCCCATGTGCCGGCGTGAGGACCGTATCCCAGACAGACCATTTCCCAACTAAATTACTCCCATGTGCCGGAGTGAGGACCGTATCCCAGACAGACCTTTTCCCAACTAAATTACTCCCATGTGCCAGCGTGAGGACCGTATCCCAGACAGACCATTTCCCATCTAAATTACTCCCATGTGCCGGCGTGAGGACCATATCCCAGTCAGACCATTTCCCAACTAAATTACTCCCATGTGCCGGCGTGAGGACCGTATCCCAGACAGACCATTACCCAACTAAATTACTCCCACGTGCCGGCGTGAGGACCATATCCCAGACAGACCATTTCCCAACTAAATTACTCCCATGTGCCGGCGTGAGGACCGTATCCCAGACAGACCATTTCCCAACTAAATTACTCCCATGTGCCGGCGTGAGGACCATATCCCAGACAGACCATTTCCCAACTAAATTACTCCCAGGTGCCGGCGTGAGGACCATATCCCAGACAGACCATTTCCCAACTAAATTACTCCCATGTGCCGGCGTGAGGACCGTATCCCAGACAGACCATTTCCAAACTAAATTACTCCCATGTGCCGGCGTGAGGACCATATCCCAGACAGACCATTTCCCAACTAAATTACTCCCCTGTTCCAGAGTGAGGACATTATCCCAGACAGACCATTTCCCAACTAAATTACTCCCATGTGCCAGCGTGAGGACCGTATCCCAGACAGACCATTTCCCAACTAAATTACTCCCACGTGCCGGCGTGAGGACCATATCCCAGACAGACCATTTCCCAACTAAATTACTCCCCTGTTCCAGAGTGAGGACATTATCCCAGACAGACCATTTCCCAACTAAATTACTCCCATGTGCCGGCGTGTGGAACGTATCCCAGACAGACCATTTCCCAACTAAATTACTCCCATGTGCCGGCGTGAGGACCGTATCCCAGACAGACCATTTTCCAACTAAATTACTCCCATGTGCCGGCGTGAGGACCATATCCCAGACAGACCATTTCCCAACTAAATTACTCCCATGTGCCGGCGTGAGGACCATATCCCAGACAGACCATTTCCCAACTAAATTACTCCCATGTGCCGGCGTGAGGACCATATCCCAGACAGACCATTTCCCAACTAAATTACTCCCATGTGCCAGCGTGAGGACCGTATCCCAGACAGACCATTTCCCAACTAAATTACTCCCACGTGCCGGCGTGAGGACCATATCCCAGACAGACCATTTCCCAACTAAATTACTCCCCTGTTCCAGAGTGAGGACATTATCCCAGACAGACCATTTCCCAACTAAATTACTCCCATGTGCCGGCGTGTGGAACGTATCCCAGACAGACCATTTCCCAACTAAATTACTCCCATGTGCCGGCGTGAGGACCATATCCCAGACAGACCATTTCCCAACTAAATTACTCCCATGTGCCGGCGTGTGGAACGTATCCCAGACAGACCATTTCCCAACTAAATTACTCCCATGTGCCGGCGTGAGGACAATATCCCAGACAGACCTTTTCCCAACTAAATTACTCCCATATGCCGGGGTGAGGACCATATCCCAGACAGACCATTTCCCAACTAAATTACTCCCGTGTGCCGGCGTGAGGACCATATCCCAGACAGACCATTTCCCAACTAAATTACTCCCATGTGCCGGCGTGTGGAACGTATCCCAGACAGACCATTTCCCAACTAAATTACTCCCACGTGCCGGCGTGAGGACCATATCCCAGACAGACCATTTCCCAACTAAATTACTCCCACGTGCCGGCGTGAGGACCATATCCCAGACAGACCATTTCCCAACTAAATTACTCCCACGTGCCGGCGTGAGAACCATATCCCAGACAGACCATTTCCCAACTAAATTACTCCCATGTGCCGGCGTGAGGACCATATCCCAGACAGACCATTTCCCAACTAAATTACTCCCACGTGCCGGCGTGAGGACCATATCCCAGACAGACCATTTCCCAACTAAATTACTCCCCTGTTCCAGAGTGAGGACATTATCCCAGACAGACCATTTCCCAACTAAATTACTCCCATGTGCCGGCGTGTGGAACGTATCCCAGACAGACCATTTCCCAACTAAATTACTCCCCTGTGCCGGCGTGAGGACCGTATCCCAGACAGACCATTTCCCAACTAAATTACTCCCATGTGCCGGCGTGAGGACCATATCCCAGACAGACCATTTCCCAACTAAATTACTCCCATGTGCCGGCGTGAGGACCATATCCCAGACAGACCATTTCCCAACTAAATTACTCCCACGTGCCGGAGTGAGGAACGTATCCCAGACAGACCATTTCCCAACTAAATTACTCCCATGTGCCGGCGTGAGGACCATATCCCAGACAGACCATTTCCCAACTAAATTACTCCCATGTGCCGGCGTGTGGAACGTATCCCAGACAGACCATTTCCCAACTAAATTACTCCCATGTGCCGGCGTGAGGACCATATCCCAGACAGACCATTTCCCAACTAAATTACTCCCACGTGCCGGCGTGAGGACCATATCCCAGACAGACCATTTCCCAACTAAATTACTCCCACGTGCCGGCGTGAGAACCATATCCCAGACAGACCATTTCCCAACTAAATTACTCCCATGTGCCGGCGTGAGGACCATATCCCAGACAGACCATTTCCCAACTAAATTACTCCCATGTGCCGGCGTGAGGACCATATCCCAGACAGACCATTTCCCAACTAAATTACTCCCATGTGCCGGCGTGAGGACCATATCCCAGACAGACCATTTCCCAACTAAATTACTCCCATGTGCCAGCGTGAGGACCGTATCCCAGACAGACCATTTCCCAACTAAATTACTCCCATGTGCCGGCGTGAGGACCGTATCCCAGACAGACCATTTCCCAACTAAATTACTCCCATGTGCCGGCGTGAGGACCGTATCCCAGACAGACCATTTCCCAACTAAATTACTCCCATGTGCCGGCGTGAGGACCGTATCCCAGACAGACCATTTCCCAACTAAATTACTCCCACGTGCCGGCGTGAGGACCGTATCCCAGACAGACCATTTCCCAACTAAATTACTCCCACGTGCCGGCGTGAGGACCATATCCCAGACAGACCATTTCCCAACTAAATTACTCCCATGTGCCGGCGTGAGGACCGTATCCCAGACAGACCATTTCCCAACTAAATTACTCCCACGTGCCGGCGTGAGGACCGTATCCCAGACAGACCATTTCCCAACTAAATTACTCCCACGTGCCGGCGTGAGGACCGTATCCCAGACAGACCATTTCCCAACTAAATTACTCCCACGTGCCGGCGTGAGGACCGTATCCCAGACAGACCATTTCCCAACTAAATTACTCCCAAGTGCCGGCGTGAGGACCATATCCCAGACAGACCATTTCCCAACTAAATTACTCCCGTGTGCCGGCGTGAGGACCATATCCCAGACAGACCATTACCCAACTAAATTACTCCCATGTGCCGGCGTGAGGACCGTATCCCAGACAGACCATTTCCCAACTAAATTACTCCCATGTGCCGGTGTGAGGATCATATCCCAGACAGACCATTTCCCAACTAAATTACTCCCATATGCCGGCGTGAGGACCATATCCCAGACAGACCATTTCCCAACTAAATTACTCACATGTGCCGGCGTGAGGACCATATCCCAGACAGACCATTTCCCAACTAAATTACTCACATGTGCCGGTGTGAGGATCATATCCCAGACAGACCATTTCCCAACTAAATTACTCCCATATGCCGGCGTGAGGACCATATCCCAGACAGACCATTTCCCAACTAAATTACTCACATGTGCCGGCGTGAGGACCATATCCCAGACAGACCATTTCCCAACTAAATTACTCACACGTGCCGGCGTGAGGACCATATCCCAGACAGACCATTTCCCAACTAAATTACTCACATGTGCCGGCGTGAGGACCATATCCCAGACAGACCATTTCCCAACTAAATTACTCCCATGTGCCGGTGTGAGGATCATATCCCAGACAGACCATTTCCCAACTAAATTACTCCCATATGCCGGCGTGAGGACCATATCCCAGACAGACCATTTCCCAACTAAATTACTCACACGTGCCGGCGTGAGGACCATATCCCAGACAGACCATTTCCCAACTAAATTACTCACATGTGCCGGCGTGAGGACCATATCCCAGACAGACCATTTCCCAACTAAATTACTCCCATGTGCCGGCGTGAGGACCATATCCCAGACAGACCATTTCCCAACTAAATTACTCCCATGTGCCGGCATGAGGACCGTATCCCAGACAGACCATTTCCCAACTAAATTACTCCCATGTGTCGGCGTGAGTACCGTATCCCAGACAGACCATTTCCCAACTAAATTACTCCCATGTGCCGGCGTGAGGACCGTATCCCAGACAGACCATTTCCCCACTAAATTACTCCCATGTGCCGGTGTGAGGATCATATCCCAGACAGACCATTTCCCAACTAAATTACTCCCATGTGCCGGCGTGAGGACCATATCCCAGACAGACCATTTCCCAACTAAATTACTCCCATGTGCCGGCGTGAGGACCGTATCCCAGACAGACCATTTCCCAACTAAATTACTCCCATGTGCCGGAGTGAGGACCACATCCCAGACAGACCATTTCCCAACTAAATTACTCCCATGTGCCGGCGTGAGGACCGTATCCCAGACAGACCATTTCCCAACTAAATTACTCCCATGTGCCGGCGTGAGGACCGTATCCCAGACAGACCATTTCCCAACTAAATTACTCCCATGTGCCGGAGTGAGGACCATATCCCAGACAGACCATTTCCCAACTAAATTACTCCCATGTGCCGGAGTGAGGACCACATCCCAGACAGACCATTTCCCAACTAAATTACTCCCATGTGCCGGCGTGAGGACCGTATCCCAGACAGACCATTTCCCAACTAAATTACTCCCATGTGCCGGAGTGAGGACCACATCCCAGACAGACCATTTCCCAACTAAATTACTCCCATGTGCCGGCGTGAGGACCGTATCCCAGACAGACCATTTCCCAACTAAATTACTCCCATGTGCCGGCGTGAGGACCGTATCCCAGACAGACCATTTCCCAACTAAATTACTCCCATGTGCCGGAGTGAGGACCATATCCCAGACAGACCATTTCCCAACTAAATTACTCCCATGTGCCGGAGTGAGGACCACATCCCAGACAGACCATTTCCCAACTAAATTACTCCCATGTGCCGGCGTGAGGACCGTATCCCAGACAGACCATTTCCCAACTAAATTACTCCATATGCCGGCGTGAGGACCATATCCCAGACAGACCATTTCCCAACTAAATTACTCCCATGTGTCAGCGTGAGGACCATATCCCAGACAGACCATTTCCCAACTAAATTGCTCCCATGTGCCGGCGTGAGGACCATATCCCAGACAGACCATTTCCCAACTAAATTACTCCCATGTGCCGGCGTGAGGACCGTATCCCAGACAGACCATTTCCCAACTAAATTACTCCATATGCCGGCGTGAGGACCATATCCCAGACAGACCATTTCCCAACTAAATTACTCCCATGTGTCAGCGTGAGGACCATATCCCAGACAGACCATTTCCCAACTAAATTGCTCCCATGTGCCGGCGTGAGGACCATATCCCAGACAGACCATTTCCCAACTAAATTACTCCCATGTGCCGGCGTGAGGACCATATCCCAGGCAGACCATTTCCCAACTAAATTACTCCCATGTGCCGGCGTGTGGACCATATCCCAGACAGACCATTTCCCAACTAAATTACTCCCATGTGCCCGTGTGAGGATCATATCCCAGACAGACCATTTCCTAACTAAATTACTCCCATGTGCCGGCGTGAGGACCATATCCCAGACAGACCATTTCCCAACTAAATTACTCCCAGGTGCCGGCGTGAGGACCATATCACAGACAGACCATTTCCCAACTAAATTACTCCCATGTGCCGGCGTGAGGACCGTATCCCAGACAGACCATTTCCCAACTAAATTACTCCCATGTGCCGGAGAGAGGACCATATCCCAGACAGACCATTTCCCAACTAAATTACTCCCATGTGCCGGAGTGAGGACCGTATCCCAGACAGACCATTTCCCAACTAAATTACTCCCACGTGCCGGCGTGAGGACCATATCCCAGACAGACCAATTCCCAACTAAATTACTCCCACGTGCCGGAGTGAGGACCGTATCCCAGACAGACCATTTCCCAACTAAATTACTCCCACGTGTCGGCGTAAGGACCGTATCCCAGACAGACCATTTCCCAACTAAATTACTCCCACGTGCCGGCGTGAGGACCATATCCCAGACAAGATGGCACCGAGCTGTGGTCTCCATCGAGGTCACGGCTCAGATGTAGTGATTTTTTTTTCCAGTTCATAGGGACAGAGACAGGAGTTAGGAGTCACGTTGGGATTTAGGGACAGGGATGAGGTGGAGTTATACATCAGGCTGCAGTTTCAGACTGCTCCCCATTCAGAGGCCCGTGACATAGACCTGTTACAAAAGACATCCGTGGATATCAGACTGTCCTGGATAAGTGGGTCCCAGAATCAAATGTCCACTTATATATAGCCAGGGTGCCTAAGATTTTTGGACAGTACTGTAGTCATTTTATGTATTGCACTGTACTGCTGCCACAAGAAAAACAAATTTCATGACATATGTGAGTGACGATAAACCTGATCCTGATCTGGATTTCTATTGTGGACTGAGAGTGGAAAGGATTTAGGGAGAGAGGCTGGGAAAGGGAAAAGGGAGCAGGGAGCACCAGAGAGACATTCTGTAATGATCGATAAACCGCTTGTTTGACCTTGCCTGTTGTCTCAGGGCTGGGTGTGTCTGCACACCTTCTCCGCCACCTGTCCCATACCCCTCACCATTCCCCAACATCCTTTGCTCCCGCCAGATTTACAAACTCTCTCTCCTCTCCACGTTGGGAAATGCAGGACCATGCAAAGGTCTTTGGCACCCTCACACAGATAATAAAGCTGATTCTAATCTAAAGTACATGTTTTTTTACAGGTAGACAGGCTGGTGAAGGTGGTGAAGGTGGTGAAGGTGGTGAAGGTGGTGTTTGGCATGCGCGACTTCCTCAGTCAGGGCACTGAGTACAGAACTTGAGACACCATGCTGCAGTTCTTCAAGACTCTGGTGGAATATTGTGAAGAGTTTTAGTCACCACGCCCACCCCACCCAACAATGGGAAAGAAGTCATTAAACTGGAAAGAGTAAAGAAGCCATTATGGGAATCATACATAGGCCTCCAAATAGTGGACAGGATGTGGGGTTGAGACTGCAAAGGGAGCTGGAAAGGTAATGTAATAAGGGTAATGACACAGTTTTAATGAAGGACTTCAATATGCAAGGGGATTGGGGAAATCAGGCTGGTGTCAGATCGCAGGAGACAGAATTTGTTGAAAGCCTGTGAGATGGATTTTTAGAGCAGCTTGTGCTTGAGCCTACTCGGGGAAAGGCTATCGTAGGTTGGGTGCTGTGTAGCAATCCAAATTTTATTAGGGAGCTTGATGTAAAGGAACCCTTAGGAAGCAGTGATCATAATATGATTGAATTCATACTGTAATTTGAGAGGGAGAAGCACAAGTCACATGTATCAGTATCGCAATGGAATAAAGGGAATTACAGAGGCATGAACGAGGATGGATTGGAGAGGATACTGGTGGGGATGACGGCAGAGTACAGATGGCCAAAGTTTCTGGGAATAGTTCACAATGTGCAGGATGGATATATTCCACAGAAGAAGCTGTTCTCAAATGGCAGGGATAGGCAACCGTGGCTAACAAGGGAAGTTAAGGACTGCATAAAAACCCAGGAAAGGGCATATAAAGTATCGAAAGTGGGAAGTTTGATGATTGGGAAGATTTTAAAATCCAACAAAAGGCAACTAAAAGAGCTGTAAGAAGGGAAAAGATGAAATAGGAGGGCAGACTAGCCGACAGTATAAAGCAGGATACTAGAAGTTTTTCAGTTATATAAAGAGTAAAATGGAGTTGAGAGTTGATATTGGACCACTGGGAAATGATGCTGGTGTGGTAGTGATGGGGGACAAAGAAATGGCAGATAAACATAATGGGTATTTTGCATCTGTCTTCATTGTGGAAGACACTAGCAGTGTGCCAGAGGTCTGTGAGTGTCAGGGAGCAGGAGTGAGTGCCATTACTTTTACAAAGGAAAAAGTGCTAGGTAAACTGAAAGGTCTTAAGGTGCATAAGTCACCTGCACCTGATGGACTCCATCCCTGGATTCTGAAAGAGATTGCTGAAGAGATAACGGATGCATTGTTCATGATCTTTCAAGAATCACTGATTCTGGCATGGTTCCAGAGGACTGGAAAATTGCAAATGTCTCTCCACTCTTTAAGAAGTGAGGAAGGCAAAAAAAAAGGAAATTATAGACCAGTTAGCTTAACCTCAGTGGCAGGGAAAGTGTTGGAGTCCATTATTAAGAATGAGGTTTCAGGGTACTTTGAGACTAATGATAAAATAAGTCAGTCAGTATGGTTTCTGTGAAGGGGAATCTTGCCTGACAAATCTGTTAGAGCTTTTCAAGGAAGTTACAAGCAGGGTGGACAAAGGAGAGGCAGTGGATGTCATTTACTTGGATTTTCAGAAGGCATTTGATAAGCTGCCATAGATGAGGCTGCTTAACAAGATAAAATCCCATAACATTCCATGAAATATACTGTCATTGATAGAGGAATGGCTGACAGGCAGGAGGCAGGAGTGGCAGTAAAACGAGCCTTTTCTGGATGGCTGCCAGTGACCAGTAGTGTCCCTCAGGGGTCAGTATTGGGACTGCTACTTTTTACATTGTTTGTCAATGATTTAGATCATGGAATTGATGGCTTTGTAGCAAAGTTTGCAGATGACATAAAGATAGGTGAAGGGGTAGGTAATGATGAGGAAGCAATGCCATTGCATAAGGACTTGGACAAATTGGAAGTATGGGCAAAAAAAGTGACAGGTGGAATATAGTGTTGAGAAATGTATGATAATGCATTTTGGTAGAAGGAACAAAAGTGAAGACTATTATCTAAATGGGGTGAAGATTCAAACATCAGAGGTGCAAAGGGACTTAGGAGTCCTTGTGTAAGACACCCAGAAGGTTAATTTACAGGTTGAGTCTATGGTAAAGAAGGCAAATGCAATGTTGGCATTCATTTCAAGGGAACAGATTATAAAAACAAGGTGACAAGATGGGTGCTCACCTCTTTTCAGACTGTGAGTTTGCGAAGAGGGTGTGAAGAAATTTGCAAGGGTCAGTGTCAAGGTCAGAGTTAACATATGAGGAGTGTTTGATGGCTCTGGGCTGTAATTGCTGGATTTTGAATGAGGGGAGATCTCATTGATCTATTGAATATTGAAAAGCATGGATAGACCAGACTTGTAAAGGATGTTTCCTATAGTGGGGGAGTCTAGGACCAGACAACACATCCTCAGAATATAAGGACATCCCTTTGAAAAAGAGATGAGGAGGAATTTCTTTGGCCAGAGGGTGGTGTATCTGTGAAATTCATTGGCACAGACGCTGTGGATGACAAGTCATTTGGCATATTTAAAGCGGATGTTGATAGGTTTGTGATTATGTAGCACCCTGGGAAAGGTTTCACTGCTAACGTAATGGTCTTTCGGTAGAAGCAGTGCTTGGGTTATGGCTAGAGATAATGGGTGCTCTGGAATGTGAGCTGTCCAATGAAGGGAGTGTGTTTTGTCGTGTTGTGTGTGAGCGGGGTCTTTTGTTCGGTGGGGGATGAAGGGAGAAGATGCCAGACAGAAGAGGTCATAGGACTCAACCTGGAGCTTGGGGAGATCAAAAGGGGATGGCAAAGGGAAACCAGGAGCTCCAACCTAGACTGTTTCAAGAAAATGGGCCCTTTGCTTTTTCTTTACT
This sequence comes from Hemitrygon akajei, assembly GCF_048418815.1. Taxonomy (NCBI): domain Eukaryota; kingdom Metazoa; phylum Chordata; class Chondrichthyes; order Myliobatiformes; family Dasyatidae; genus Hemitrygon; species Hemitrygon akajei. The sequence continues at coordinate 2,220,362 of NW_027331998.1, forward strand.
AACCCTTTGGTCAAATAAAGAATTATAAAGCAAACTCGTTTAATTGTATGCAGTGTACTGTCCATTATTTCGTGGTCCTGACTTGTAACAGGGTAACGAATCACGCAGCATACACACAAACAGTGGGGTTTCGGGGTGGGCTTGCGCTTTAATCTCCCACGCTTGGCAGGGCCAGATATTGTCTTCCCGAGACTTACGCAGCCGATGGAACCAGTGTTTCAATTAGGAAGGGTGTGCCTTGGCAAACAGACTACAGTATCGTGCAAAAGTCTTAGGTGCATATACTTAGCTAGATTGCCCAAGACTTCTGCACAGTGCTGTGGTAATTTTACATATCGTGCTGTCCTGCTGCCGCAAAGAAAAATACGCATTTCATGACATATGTGAGTGACGATAAACCTGATTCTGATATGGATCTCTATTGTGGACTGAGAGGGGGAAGGGGGCAGGGAGAGGAGAGTCATGGTTGGGAAAAGAGGAAGGGAGTGGGAGCACCAGGGAGAATTTCTGTAATATTCATTAAACCAACTGTTTGGATTCAAATGACCTTGCTTGGTGTCTCAGGACTAGGTGTGACTGTAATCACGCCACCCCCAGCCCTGGCACCTCCTCTCTACCACCTGTCCCACACCCCTCGCCATTCCCAACGTCCTTTACTCCTGCCAGATTTACAAACTCACTCTCCACTCCACATTGACAAATACATACTATCCAATCTTAGGCATCTTGAGATATATACATGTGTCTGAGACATTTGCACAGCACTGTATGTCAGTGATAATAGACCTGATAATAAACTAGTAACGATGTGCAGTGGGGAGAATTTTGACTGACGGCGTCACATCCTTGAACGGAAAATCCGACAAAGTGTAGTGGATATGTCCCAGTCCATCACGAGTAAAGCCCCCCGCCCCCACCATTGAGCACATCTACATGAAACGCTGTTGTAGGAAATATGCAGTCTCTGCCCTCAGGAACACCACCTCTCAGATCTTGCTCCCTTCTTGCTGCTGCCGTCCAAAAAAGATACAGGAGCCTCAGGGCCCACACCACCAGGTTCAGGGGTAGTTATTACCACTCAACCATCAAAGGCGATAACTTCACTAGCCACATCATTGAACTGTTCCCACACTCTGTGGAACTAGAGTAAGTCCCTTCAACCACAATCCTGTCTTCTATGGGCAAGCCAGTTCTGAATGCAAGCAGCCAGTTCACCATGGATCCTTTGCATCCTAATACTCAGGTCAGCCTCCTGTGAGGGACAAACATCTTACTAAAATCCACGTAGACAACATCCACAGCTCTATCTTCATCAATCACCCTCGTCACCTCATCAAGAAAATCAATCAAGTTAGTACTGCCCCGCACAAACCCATTGCCTGCTCGCCCTAATTAGCCCATGGTTTTCCAAATGCTCTTCAATCCTCCCCCTGAGAATTATCTCCAGTAACTTCCCGACCACTGACGTGAGATCCATCGACATATCGTTTCCAGGATTATCCCTGGATCCCTTCTTGAATAGCGGAACAGCACCAGAGACACCAGGGTGATGTTTTGCCTCCCGGGTGCTAGGGTCGTTGATTTATCAGAGCTGCTGTAGGATACTCACAAATCAGAGGGGGAATGGCCAGAGGTTGTGGTGCATATTGGCACAAATGATGTAGGTAGAAAAGGGGAAGAGATCCTCTGCAGTGAGTATACAGTTAGGAAGTTACTGAAGAGGAGGACCTCCAAGGTGGTAAACTCCTGATTACTCCCAGTGCCACGGGCTGGTGCGGGTAGGAATGGGGTGACAGCATGGATGAATGAGTGGCTAGGGAGATGGTGCAGGGACAGGGTTTCATGTTCTTGGATCATTGGAGCCTTTTCTGAGGAAGGGGTGACCAGTACAGGAGGGACGGGTTGCACCTGAACTGGAGAGGAACTAATATCCTGGCCAGGAGGTTAGCAAATGCTACTCGGGAGAGTTAAACTAGTTTTGCTAGGAACCAGAGCCCCGGTCAGTAAGGGAAGGATTGGATTGGATGGTACATATCCGGGAAAGTAGTGGAAAGCAAAATCAAACCAGCAAGTATGATAGGTCGGATAGTTTGAAGTGTGTATATTTTATTTCTGGGAGCATTATGGGTAAGGGTGATGAACTTAGAACATGGATCAGCACGTAGAACTACAATGTTGTAGCCATTGAAGAGGGGCAGGAACGGGTGATTGATGTATCAGGTTTTCGAAGTTTTAAAAAAGGTAGAGGTGGAGGTAAAAGAGGTGGTCATTGGCGAGGGGGGAGTGGCTCTCCTATTCAGGGACAGTGTCACAGCTGCTCTCAGGGGATATAAAGGAGGGGTCAGAGACCGAGTCCATTTGGGTAGAATTCAGTAATAGGAAGGGTTCAATCACACAGATGGGTTTGTACTGCAGACACCCCCAATAGCCACCGGGACACTGAGGAACAGGTACAGGTTTCCCCCCGCTATTCAAAGGTAGAGCGTTCCTATGAAACGGTTTGTAAGCCGGAATGTCGTAAAGTGAAGAAGCAATTACCATTTATTTACATGGAAAAAATTTGTGAGCGTTTGCAGACCCAAAAAATAACCTACCAAATCATGCCAAATAACACATAAAACCTAAAATAACAGTAACATACAGTAAAAGCAGTAATGATCTGATAAATACACAGCGTAGATAAAGTAGGAATACTTTTCTGCAATTATTGAAGCACTGTCCACTGTAGCAAAAATCTCACGCAAGCGATCTCGGCAGAAAGACTCGGCACAAGCGCTCTCGGCAGAAACACTCGACACAAGCGCTCTCGGCAGAAACACTCGACACAAGCGCTCTGGGTAGAAACACTCGACACAAGCGCTCTCGGTAGAAACACTCGACACAAGCGCTCTGGGTAGAAACACTCGACACAAGCGCTCTCGGCAGAAACACTCGACACAAGCGCTCTGGGCAGAAACACTCGACACAAGCGCTCTCGGCAGAAACACTCGACACAAACGCTCTCGGCAGAAACACTCCACACAAGCGCTCTCGGTAGAAACACTCGACACAAGCGCTCTCGGTAGAAACACTCGACACAAGCGCTCTCGGTAGAAACACTCGACACAAGCGCTCTCGGCAGAAACACTCGACACAAGCGCTCTCGGCAGAAACACTCGACACAAGCGCTCTCGGTAGAAACACTCTACACAAGCGCTCTCGGTAGAAACACTCGACACAAGCGCTCTCGGAAGAAGCACTCGACACAAGCGCTCTCGGCAGAAACACTCGACACAAGCGCTCTCGGTAGAAACACTCTACACAAGCGCTCTCGGCAGAAACACTCGACACAAGCGCTCTGGGTAGAAACACTCGACACAAGCGCTCTCGGCAGAAACACTCGACACAAGCGCTCTGGGCAGAAACACTCGACACAAGCGCTCTCGGCAGAAACACTCGACACAAGCGCTCTCGGTAGAAACACTCCACACAAGCGCTCTCGGTAGAAACACTCGACACAAGCGCTCTCGGTAGAAACACTCGACACAAGCGCTCTCGGCAGAAACACTCGACACAAGCGCTCTCAGCAGAAACACTCGACACAAGCGCTCTCAGCAGAAACACTCGACACAAGCGCTCTCGGTAGAAACACTCTACACAAGCGCTCTCGGTAGAAACACTCGACACAAGCGCTCTCAGCAGAAACACTCGACACAAGCGCTCTCGGCAGAAACACTCGACACAAGCGCTCTCGGTAGAAACACTCTACACAAGCGCTCTCGGTAGAAACACTCGACACAAGCGCTCTCGGAAGAAGCACTCGACACAAGCGCTCTCGGCAGAAACACTCGACACAAGCGCTCTCGGTAGAAACACTCGACACAAGCGCTCTCGGTAGAAACACTCGACACAAGCGCTCTCGGTAGAAACACTCGACACAAGCGCTCTCGGTAGAAACACTCGACACAAGCGCTCTCGGTAGAAACACTCGACACAAGCGCTCTCGGTAGAAACACTCGACACAAGCGCTCTCGGTAGAAACACTCGACACAAGCGCTCTCGGTAGAAACACTCGACACAAGCGCTCTCGGTAGAAACACTCGACACAAGCGCTCTCAGCAGAAACACTCGACACAAGCGCTCTCGGCAGAAACACTCGACACAAGCGCTCTCGGTAGAAAGACTCGACACAAGCGCTCTCGGTAGAAAGACTCGACACAAGCGCTCTCGGCAGAAACACTCTACACAAGCGCTCTCGGCAGAAACACTCGACACAAGCGCTCTCGGTAGAAACACTCGACACAAGCGCTCTCGGTAGAAACACTCGACACAAGCGCTCTCGGTAGAAACACTCGACACAAGCGCTCTCGGAAGAAACACTCGACACAAGCGCTCTCGGTAGAAACACTCGACACAAGCGCTCTCGGTAGAAACACTCGACACAAGCGCTCTCGGAAGAAACACTCGACACAAGCGCTCTCGGAAGAAACACTCGACACAAGCGCTCTCGGCAGAAACACTCGACACAAGCGCTCTCGGCAGAAACACTCCGCACAAGCGCTCTCGGCAGAAACACTCCGCACAAGCGCTCTCGGCAGAAACACTCGACACAAGCGCTCTCGGCAGAAACACTCGACACAAGCGCTCTCGGCAGAAACACTCCGCACAAGCGCTCTCGGCAGAAACACTCCGCACAAGCGCTCTCGGCAGAAACACTCCGCACAAGCGCTCTCGGCAGAAACACTCCGCACAAGCGCTCTCGGCAGAAACACTCGACACAAGCGCTCTCGGCAGAAACACTCGACACAAGCGCTCTCGGCAGAAGCACTCGACACAAGCGCTCTCGGCAGAAGCACTCGACACAAGCGCTCTCGGTAGAAACACTCGACACAAGCGCTCTCTGTAGAAGCACTCGACACAAGTGCTCTGGGTAGAAACACTCGACACAAGTGCTCTGGGTAGAAACACTCTTTCCAGTAACCTTTAAGTTATTAAGCTGCCAAATCATACCAAATAACACATAAAAATACAGAGCCTATATGAAGTAGAAATAATGTACATCCAGTGTAGTTTCACTTACCGGAATCGGGAAGACAGTGAGCACACTGATGATGGTGTGTTAGGCCGAGTCATCTGAGGTTGGGGTGTTTAGGAGACCGGGTTGTCATCTCATCGTCATGTTTCTATCAGGGCAGGCATGTCATCTTCTTCTATGTCTGCCTGCCTCAATGTCGAAGGTCGAGGTTCGTCGTCTGCTGTGGAAGGCTTGAAAAACAAGATGCTTGACTGCTTAGCCTCGAGCATTTTTCTATTGTACATTTCTTTGTAAGCACTCAAACCATCCTGCAAATATGCCCTAAACCTACGTACCCTTTCAAAATTAAAGTCATACTTTTCTGCAATCATTGCAGCGTTGTCAAACGCAGTGAAAATCTCACGCAATTGCTTCACATCCAGTTCCTGGATGACTTCACTTTGGGGTCGTTCGCTACTGCATTTGACTTCAATTGTTATCCTTTTCCTCTTCATCTGTCAGTTCTTGGTCATGGGATGCCAAAACCTCTTCAACATCGTCTTTGTCAACTTCCACAAACCCTTAGCCAAACTCACTATGTCCTTACTTCGCTCACCACGATCGAAACGCTTTATTATGTCTGGTTTTACACTAAGTGTAACACCCTTACGCGCTCATTTAGGCTTTTCCGATACCTTAGAACTCATCTTGCTAACGGATGCACAAAATAGATCGACATAAAGCACAGATGCTCACAGGCACGTGTTTCAGCAATGCCGGCTAGAATGCAGTTCTGGGGAGGAGCCTGGCTGCTCGGGGTGTGCGCTGCCTTTTTTCCTAACAGTGAAAACACCTTCTGTTAGCGAAAACAGGTAACTAATGTAGGTCTTTCGTAACAGCGAGGTGTCATAAAGCGAACATTCAAAAAACGGGGCACACCTGTATGTAATCAGGTTAAGGAAATGGGTAAAAATAATGGGGTTGTTGTCATGGAGGATTCAACTTCCCTCATGTAAACTGGGGTTAGATGGGGCAGAATTTGTTAAGTGCATCCAGGAGGGTTTCTTAAATCAATATGTGGACGGTCCATCCAGAGGAGGGGCTGTACTGGACGTGGTGTTGGGTGGTGATCCTGGCCAGGTGACTGACCTTTCAGTGGGTCAGCAGTTAGGGAACGATGACCACAACACCTTAACTGTCAGGACAGTGATAGATAAGGATCGGTATGGTCCTTGCGGGAGAGATTTAGAGTGGAGTAGGGCAAATTACGAGGGGATTTAAGTAACTAAGTAGAGTTAATTGGGAACATCTTTTTTCTGGCAAGTCCACATCAGACACATGGAGAGTGTCTAAAGATCAAATGCACAGGGTGCAGGAAAGGTGTGGTCCTGTTAGACGTAAGGATGGGGATGGAAACATAAGAAAAACTTGGATGTCCAGAGAAGTGAAGAATTTAGTCAAGAAGGAAAAGGAAAAGCATATAAAGCTTTAGAAGTTCGGATCAAACGAAGCACGAGGATGATAAAGAAACCAGAAACCAGGGGAATTAGGAAATCCAGGAGGGGCCATGAAAAGTCCCTGGCAATGAGGATTAAGATGAATCCTAAGGCATTCTATAAATACATCAAGAGCAAGACGATAACTAGGGAGCCGGTAGGGCCACTCAATGATGGGGGGGGGGGGGGTGAAACGACATTTGCTTGGATGTGGAGAAAGTGAATGAGGTACTTAGCGAACACTTTGCTTTGGCTTTTACCAAAGGAGGTGGAGGACCTGGATTTCAGTGGTGAGTGTATAAACATGCTTGGGCACTTAGAGGCTAACGAAGCCTCCTAATGATGCAATAAGATGGCTATGTCCCCACGATTTACCCTAGGTTATTGAAGGAAGCAAGAGACGAGATTGCTGGGGGCTTGATCAGCATCTCCGTGTCCTCTCTAGGCACATGCGAGGTCCCGGAGGACAGGCAAGTGGCTAATATTGTACCTCTATTTTAAAAGGGAAGAAGGGAAAATCCTGGGAACTATGGAGTGGTGAGCCTCACATCAGTTGTAGGGACAGTGCTGGAGGAAATTCTTAGGGGTAGGATATACGAGCATTTGGAACCCCATCACCTAATTCGGGAGAGCCAGCATAGCCTTGTGAATGGCAGGTCGTGCCTTACCAACTTGACAGGGATTTTTTGACAAGGTGATGAGAGAGATTGAAGAGGATAGGGCAGTGGATGTTGTCTGTGTGGATTTTAATGAGGTGTTTGACAAATACCCTCATGGGAGGCTAATCCAGAAGATTTAGATGCACGGGGTCCGTGACGAATTGGCTATTTGGATCAGAACTGGTGTTCTGCAGGGATCTGTCCTGGGACATCTGCTGATTGTAATGTACATTAATAACCTCGATGAAAATGTGGATGGGTGCGTTCCTAAGTCTGCGGCTATACCAAGATTGGTGGAATTGCTGATCGTGTGGAAGACTGGCAGAGAATACAGCGCAATGTAGATCAGATGCAGAAATGGGCTGAGAAATGGCAGATGGAATTTAACCCAGATAAATAAGAGGTGTTGCACCTTGGTCGGGTAAATGCAAGAAGACAGCAAAACCCATAACAGTGTTGCTGAGTAGAGGGAGCTTGGGGTCCAAGTTCATTGATTCTTGAAAATGGCTACACAGGTCGATCATGTGGTTAAGAAGGCTGATGGAATGTTTGCTTTTATTAGTCAAGGCCTTGAGTTCAAACGTCAGGAGGGCATTACTGGAAGTTCAAGAAATCGATGTTCATGCCATCAGGTTGGAAGCTACCTAGTCGGAATATAAGGTGTTGCTCCTCCAACCTGAGTGTGGCCTCATCGTGACAGTAGAGGAGATCATGGATGGACATGTTGGAATAGAAATGTGAAGTGGAATTAAAATCTGTGGCCACCGGGAGATCCTGCTTTTTCTGTCAGATGGAGCGTGGATGCTTGGCAAGGATAGGAGGGATGTTGTAGCTTTGGAGAGGGTGCAGAAGAGGTTTACCAGGACGCTGTCTGGTTTAGAGGGCATGTGATATCATGAGAGATCGGATAAACTTGGATTGTTTTCTCTGGAGCGACTGAGGCTGAGTGCAGATCTGATCGAGGTTTATAAGATTATGAGAGGCAGAGGTAGAGTGGACAGGGAGTTTCTGTTTCCCAGGGTTGAAATCTCACGTACCACAGGGCATGCAATGAAGGTGAAAGGGGGTAGGTTCAAGGGGGATATGAGGGATAAGTTTTTTTACTCAGAGTGGTAGATGCCTGGAATGAGCTGCTTGGTGAGGTGGTAGAGTCAAATACATTTAAGAGATGTTTAGATAGGCACATGGATGTCAGGAAGATGGAGAGATAGGGAGGGATGAGTGTTCGGGTGTTATTTGATTTGCTTTTTAACTTGTGGACCGAAGGGCCTGTTCCCGTGCTGTACTGTTCTACGTTCTATGTCCTTGAGTGCCCCAGTCAGAGCCCTGACCTTAGTCTGATCGAACATCTCTGGCAAGAAATCAAGATTGCTGTGCACTGTTGCTCCCCAGCTAACCTGACATAGCTTGAGCAATTTTGCAGGGAGGAACAGGCAAATCTCGCTCCATCACGCTGCCCACAGCTAATGGAGACTTATTCAAAGAGAATACTGACTGTAATAGCTCTGAGAGGTGATTCAATTAAGTACTGAGCAAAGAGGTGTGAATACATTTGAACTGCTGACATTTCAGATTTTGAACTTTTAGGTTTTCCATGCCTTACAATTTTCCCTGTTGTTTGGGCTCTATTGTGTGTGTGTGTGTGTGTGTGTGTGTGTGTGTGTGTGTGTGTGTGTGTGTGTGTGTGTGTGTGTGTGTGTGTGTGTGTGTGTGTGTGTGTGTGTGTGTGTGTGTGTGTGTGTGTGTGTGTGTGTGTGTGTGTGGGTGTGGGGGGGGGGGGGAAGGAGCATGTGATTCACAAATAATTTAAAAATCACAGTTAACTTGATCAAACCCCATGGTTGCAATACTCGTTAATGTATGTGAACAAACGACTGGGGGCTGAATACTTTTTTCAAGGCACTGTGGATAGATAGATACATAGATAAATAATACCGAGAACAGGAGCTGTGGAGTCCTTGAAAGTGAATCAGTTTAGTATTGAGGTGAGTAAACTTATCCACGCTGGTTCAGCAGCCTGGTTAAAGGGTAACAACTGTTCTTGACCTGGTGGTGTGGGACCTGAGACTCCTGTTCCTCCTGCACAATGGCAGCAACGAGCAAAGAGAGCATGGTCTGGCTGGTGGTGGGCAGGGGGGGTCCGTGATGACAGAGGCTGCTTTCTTGTGCCAACTCTCCTTGTAGATGTGCTCAATGGTGGGAGAGCTTTTCCTGTGATGGACTGGACTGTATCTACCACTTTTAACAGGCTCTCTGTTCTTGTGTACTGCTGTGGGACTGGGGCAGATCAATATTGAGAGGCTGAGAGACATCTTCTGCTCCTGGTGTGTTGTCTTTTTGTATAATGAGATGGAGGGGCCTCAGGAGTTAACTCCAGAGCAGGGTGTCCTGGTTTCAATGATTGGTAGATTAAATGGCCACAGAAAACTGTCTCCGGGGGAATGTGGAGATAATAACGTGCGATTAGTGTAGGATCAGTGCGATTAGTGTAGGATCAGTGTCAATGGTGTTTGATGGTCAGCATGTACCCAGTGGGCCAAACGACATGTTTCGGTGTTGTGTAACTCTGTAACTCTCTCTCTCTCTCTCTCTCTCTCTCTCTACCTTGCTCACCTCTTCTCTTTCATTTTCTGTCTCTCCCCATCCCCATCCCCCTCTCCCCAATACCTTACGTAGCATTGATGCCTCATGTTTCACCCTGTGACCTTTCACCAAATGTGACCTGTGTCTATGATATGAAAACCCCTCTGTTCTCAGTCTGTTTGCATCCTGTGGCAAACAGGAGAACAGAACTGGGCAGAGTTAACCAGAGGGATGTTCCTATTGGAACTGTAATGGCCACAAAAGCAGAGTGAATAATTTGGAATGTTTTGCAGAGGAACTGAATATTCAGCCCCACAAACTACATGGCATCTCTCTGACCCTCTCTCACCTCACCCCCCCCCCCCCCACCCACCTTTCTGTCTCACTCTCCAGATCAGCTCAGCACCCTACTCCAGGAACTCCTCTCAGTTCGGTCTCTGGGTGAATTTGCATCTGTGGCTTTCAACATGTGATACCTGCGTGAGTGAAATGAACAGCCCTTTGTTCTC